>NW_027110526.1:353580-358510 GCF_000696795.3 Halyomorpha halys
GAAGAAATAAAAATATAGTTATAGTATAACATTATACTATAGACAATTATAAGTAGATAAAAGAGAATTACGTAAACTACTAGATTTTAAATGAACAGACTTTATAACAACTAAAAATAGAAAAGTAGATTTGGGAGAAGCGAAAAAAAAAAAAAAAAATTTAACACACTAAAAGTCAAAAAATTAAGGAATTGAGTTGAGAATAAATAATAGTTTATGTAATTTTTTTTTTTAAATTTATATTATTGCAATAACTATTTTTATTTCTTCTTTTTGTACAGTTTTAAATACTTTTCTATTAGTATTTAACTATTAATACTTAACTATTAGATTTTAAATGAACAGACTTAATAAATAACAACTAAAAATGGAAAATTAGATTTGAGAGAAATAAAAAAAAAAATTGAGAGGCAAAGCTGGCAAAAAAGGAATAAAATACTTATTCCGTGTGAAATAAGTAAAGTGCAAATAAATAGTTATTATTTATTTGCACTTGCCACACGGATTCGCTCTATCAGGGCTAAAAAAGTAAACTAACGTAAGGTTAAAAATTATGTAAATATAAGTGAAAAGGAAATTATATAAAAATGAAAAAAAAGAAGAAATAAAAATAGTTATAGCATATAAATAGACAATCATAAGTAGATAAAAAAAAAAACAACGTAAGCTATTATATTTAAAATGAACAGGAGATGTAATAACACCTAAAAATATAAAAGTAGATATGAGAGAAATAAAAAATTTAACATACTAAAAGACGAAATATAAAGGAAGCCAGTTGAGAATAAATAATAAATAATAGTTGGCGTATTTATTTTCTCCTTTTTCTTCATTTTTACATAATTTTCTATTTTCTTATACCTTCCTTATTTACCTTTTTTGTATCTTATTTTCCTACATTTTCAAATACACTTAATGAATTTTTAAATTAATTCCATTTAGGAAATTTATACTTTGGAACCATTACATCATATATATTTTTATATTGAATATTCATAAGATAATTACTTTTTAAATACATCCAATCGAATATCAGAATTTTGAGTGACGTATGTAATTCGAAGATAGTTTCAGAGTCCGTAATCGGCAATTTTTAGATAATTATCAAAATAACTGTTAATAAATTTCTTTTTAAAATTAGAGGACGAATGTTATGAAAAAAATTGTATTAAAAAATTACTACATTTTAAAATTTGCCCAGTTCTATAATAAAAAATCTTGTTACATTTTAAAATTTGAAAACACAAAAAACAGTTGTTTGATTGATTGGATTATAATTTTTGAAACATAGTCATGAATTAATAACTCTTAAATAAACATGAAAATAAATGATAAAATTAAATGTGTACAGCTTATGCCTTGGAAGTGATTTTGATTTCACTTGACAGACATTAAACTATAATAAAAGTTCACTGAATGATAATATGTAGGGAGTGCTTAAAGATGTAATTTGAAATTTATATATACATATTTGCAGACGATTCCAAGAAGCTCGATTCAATTATTTGAATTTATTGTTAGATCATTATAATACATACTTTAGAAAATCGTATAATAATCATTAAAATTTAAGTCACAGTTCATTAAAAATAAATAACTTATTTGAAACTTTAGTTTCTACAGGTTCTACTTGATAAAAATATATACGTATTTACTAATTTGTTCTCGAGTTTTTTTTTTGCGTTAACACTAATATATTCTTTAAAAAAAATTATTTCGACCGCTTTTTTTTGTTTTGTTTTTTATTTTAACAAATGAATTTTATTTTAGTTAAAATACACTGTATTGAAGTGATTTTTTTAACACGTGTTTTATTAAAAATAAGTAGATCTACAACAGTACAAGAGCCAGGAAGAAAAAAAAGGCAGTTATCTCATCCCAAATTTTTATTACTTTAATGAAAACTATGTATAATTAATATTCAAAATTGATGAGTCAGCCAAGTATAGGTAGGAGGAATAAAAAATGGCGACTGTTTTAAAACGTTAATTTTTCATTCGGAGCTCTATATTTTAAAAACTACCAACAACACTAGAAAACCTAAGAGAACGTTATTTAAAGAAGAGTAAATTTGCTGAAATATCAGCTCTAAAAGAGCTATTTACGTCCAATAGTTCTCGAGACATAGCTTTTTAAAAAGCAAAATTTCTTAAAAATCTACTGAAACATTAGTAGTTAGTTAATTTATTTTGAGAAATCTATAACTCAGGAACTATGTGACGTACAGATATCTATTAGCACTCAAATTAAAGCTAGTTTAAAGAACTCTAAAGTAGTATATGACCTTAACCATTGTAGGAATAATTGTTTTCATGATATTTGCTAAAATAAATTGATTTATAGTTGTTCGAAAAATAAGTTTGATTAATGAAAAAAAATATTTCAGACACCATTGGACGTACAGAAATCTGTTTGCACTCAAATTAAAGCTGGTTAAATTTAATATAAAATAGTTAATGATGTTCATCTTTGTAGGAGTAGTAGTGTTTATGATATTTGACGAAATAAACTCACAAAATGTTAATTTCTAGTTGTTCCTATAAAATGTTGGATTTTTGAAAAAATATGTTTCGAGACCCACAAGACGCACATATGTCTGGCAATACTCAAAATAAAGGAAATTTAACTTACTATAAACTAGTTTATGACTCTTATCTTCGTAGGGGTAGTAGTTTTTAAGATATTCACATATGAATATAAATTTGGTAAATGAAAATTTGTCCGAACAACTATAAATCAATTTATTTTAGGAAGTTTCATGAAAACTACTACTCCTACGAAAATAAACGTCCATTACTTTATAGCTCATTAAATTAGCTTTAATTTGAGTGCTAATAGACATCTGTACGTCGCATAGTACCTGAGATATAGATTTCTCAAAATTAATTAACTAACTACCGATATTTCAGTATGTTCCATATAATATATTTATGAAATGTTGCTTTTTAAAAACCTATATCTCGAGAACTATTGAATCAATTAGAGCTTACATTTTAGAAAATTTACACTACTTTAAATAATGCTCTCTTAGATTTTCTATTGTTGTTGGTAGTTGTAAAGACATAGAGCTCCGAATAAAAAAGTAATTATTGTTATCGCTTTGAAACAGCCGCCATTTTTTATCCCCCCTACCTATACTTGGCAGACTCATCAATTTTGACTTGTAATTATATCTAGTTTTCAATTATGTAATCAAAAATTGCGGTGAAATAAACTTTTTTCTTCTCTTGGACTCTTGTACTAATATCTTTACTTATTTGTCCTGTTGTTCGCGATCACAATAGTATATTCTCATAAAAAATTACTTTGACTTTTTTTTTTCTTTTATCAAATGAATTATTCTAGTAAAAATACACAGTATTAAAGTGATTTTTTTTTTTTACAAAACTATTTTTTTTATTGTTTTGGGAAAATATTAATTATAAAAGTTGTTATGCTCATGTTTGAGAGATAACAATTTAAAAAAAAAGTTTGTAAATATTGTAAAGTATAACAATCTATGAAATAGTTATTTTTATTTTATGACTAGCCCTGTGGTTTTATCCGAGTTAAATTTCTATTATTATACACGGAGACCAGAAAGAGTAAGTGCTATTTAAAAATTAATTAAACAATAATAAAAATATTTAAAGAAAATAATTTATGTATTACAAATTTGAACTATGAAATAATTATAACATATCGTAAACAACAGAACCAGGCCCATCATTTAACCTGATAATCAAAACATATTTTTCAATTTAGATTAAAACAGTTAAATAAAAAAAAATATTTCTAATCAGTAACATAGTTTTATTAAAAATTATAGATAAAAATCCAATATCATATTAAAAAAAATGTCAACAGATTTTCAAATTAAATACAGTTAACCATTGGAATACCTAGGTAATTGAAGTACCTAGTAAGGTAAAATAATTAACATAAGTACCTAATTAGGTAACAATATCGATGTATCGATTAATATTAAACATTCATAGATTTAATTAGATTAACAAATAGAAGCCCGTTTTTCGGAATTTTAGAAGCGAGCGAATCTTTTTTTATTCTCAGTTGTCTATACTACTATAAATGGAAAATATAGGAAGTATTGCGATCAAGAAAAATTTCGAATTCCAGTTTTCGAAGGAAATATAAGTTTTGAGGTCCGCTGAGTACACCAAAAACGTAATTTCGCAAAATGGTGTGTGTGTACCTTTATACATTTGTTCAAGCCTAGCTCAAAAAAGAAAAATAGTAAAGCGTAATATGCCTGAGATGTGACAGCAAATTTTTCGATAAGATATCCTGACCGGTCGTATCACTTTATAGAATCGATTATTCACATATTTTTCGATTTTATCAAAAACGACTGTGACGATTTTAATTAAACTTAATATATCATCAACGCCCATCTAACTACGTTGTCGTTTTTTAACTGTTGTGTTTTTGGCTTAAACAAAACTTATATTCGTGATTCCCTCCTTGAGAATCACTAACATTCGAATTTTCAAAGGAACAGAAAAATAAAAATACGTACCACTTTAAAGAATTTATTTGCACATGTTTTCCATTTTATCGAAAACGATTCTAAGGATTTTCATTAAACTTGGTATGTACAATTGATTAGTAATGTAAGGTAGGTTTTATCCTAATTGAAGTTATGACAGAACTTAAATGTAGATTTAAAGAAAAATTCTAAATTTCTAGTACCTTTAATTTTTGTTTTATTAACTATTTCACATTTTAACTAGTAATGACAAATAGACAAAACTATGAAAGGAATTGTTAACTTAAGGAAATGAGTTGAAAAATAATTTTTCCAGGTTGAAAACACATTTCCGGAAATAAGATTAGTTATATAGACGAATCACCGTTGAAAACATGGGCGTACCCAGAGGAAGACAGTGCCCCCCTCCCTAGAAGAAAAGATATTAATTTAATAAGAAATATA
>NW_027110526.1:359435-367968 GCF_000696795.3 Halyomorpha halys
CTAAAGGGTTTGATATACGGTGGGTTGGTAACTATATGCATCTCTATAATTATAACTATATTTAAGTATATTGAATGATAAAGGGATTCGCCTGAAAATTGGAATATGGTTTGAGGCTGCTGTCTGCTGATGTGTTTCACAAGATTTCGTAATTTCTATTGTCAGTAAGTTAGTCCTCAGTCGAGTCTAAGTCAGTTTGTTCGTGTCTGCCACCTTTGTGGCCGCCCGGCCGGTGTTGGAGTCCTGAATAATGGGTTCGTACAGTACTGGAGGCTGTCATAAATTTGTATGTATTTCCTCGATATAAATTCTGTCACAGTCGGTAGTTCGAGTGTCGTATGTATGTGAATCTGCTTTGCTCTTTGAAGTGAAGTTGGTCTGATCTGCAACTGTTGGAGCCTCTTGTCAGTTGAAGGTGCTATATTGGTAATCATAGGTGCTCCATAGAGTAGGGTTGGCCTGAGTACACTCTTGTAAATCATTAATTTGAGGCAGGTTCTAACCTGCTTGATCTTCTTATTGCAATGTCGAGCTACCGTTAGGTGTCTGTCAAGGATGACACAGATATACTATACTACCTGCTGGTCTATTCTGGCACTCTACTACTCCATAGACTTTAGGGAGAGGACGCTTGTTCATCTGGCAGGAAAAAATAATTCAGTCGGTCTGCTTGGGATTAATTGTAGTATTCAACCCTTCTAGTATCTTGGTTATTTCCGTATAGCCCTTCTCCTCCTAGACCTACCTCTGCATTCATTGTATACTTTACGTTTTGAGTATTTTAACATCATGTCTGAACCAGAACCATTGTTTTTTTTTTGTTTTTTTTTTGGTTTTTTTATTCTTTATATTTCTTTTTTTATTATTCTGATTATTTCATTACTTAGCAATTAAACAATTTTACGCCAGCCAATTGGCACTCAAATGTTCATTGTAATAACTCTTAGGGGACCAGGTGTTTCAGAATAAAATTAGTTTTCATTTTATTACATATAAAAATAATTTAAGATAGAAGTTAATTAAGTTCCAAACTATATCAATTTACTGGCTTAATCCGAATTTAAAGTGCATGAAATTAGTGATTTTACCCCCATAAAATACCCAATTAATCAATCTGCTGGTAAAGGATAAGGCTATCCACTAGGAATTTGCATTTTTTTTTAAAATTTTCACTTTAGATATTGACACTAAACTAGTAATTACTTACTGAAAATTTCATAATCAGTAGTAAGTTGAGTCATTTAATAGGATTCCTAGTAATAAAGATTGTTGAAAATGCCATGAATTTGGAAATTGTACAAACATTTTCCAAAAATGTTGATCAACATACTGTTACTTCTCAAATGCAGAACAATAATAACCACATATGAGCGTGAAGCGCGAACGAAGTCGTTGCATAAAGATAAACCCTTTGGGCTTATCACATATTGGGATGTGTCAAACGCGTATTCGGTGGCGCAAACACGCGTCAGATTTTGTAACACTAGTTTATCGTAGGAAAATCGCATATTAGCAACTTGACACTTTTTCGCGTCACAAGTGTGTTGCGGCGCAATAGCAAAGCTACAGATTGGTTATCAACTAAGCATATCGGCATAGAAATACTAATATTCTAAAATACGGTTTCATGTAAAGCTAAAAAAAAAAAATAAATAAAATTATAAATATACGGTTTTCCGATTTTCGTAATCGTTTCGAATTTCGTAAAAACAGAACATACTTTGATTCATTCATTTCCTCATTCTACTTTCTTTTTTATTTTCTATACTTACTGTGGTTGTTATCGTGTTCTGTTTTTAGCCCTGAAGAAGGCTAGAAACTCAAGCCGAAACGTTGGCACAATAAAATAGGTTAATACAACTTATTTATGTTTATCTTTGACCGCACCCCAACCATCTTCTACTCGTTCGTCATCCACGGTCAACTATCTCTCATAATTATAAATAATAAATGTTTCTGGAACCCTCATCCAACTGCGGTCGCCAGAAACATAACTGTTTTCTTCATCTAGGTAATATATTCATGAATTTTCTACTAAATATGGGCAAAATAAGTTATTAAATACATCCGGCTTATCCTTAAATAATAAATTAGGATAAACTTATCCTTTTGAAAACACGTGAACATTAATATCGAGAATAAAATATCGATATTCCGTAAAATATATTTTTTTAAATCAAAGGTTAATATTATAATATTTAATATAACCCAAAATATTGTTATTTCAAAGATATTAATGTCGATATCCCATTCAGGGACGTTCCAATATCACTAAAGTATTACGTCATAGATTCGATACGATACCTTAACTGAATTATCGATATCCAATATTATTATATAGATAATTATTTTAAAAACAATTTTAATGCCTATACCCCATATAAGGATATTACGATAGCAATAAAGCATCAATACTTCTACGGATAAAATGATATCCCGTTTGTACCAATTACTGACAAAAATAAAGAAAATACATAGTAGGGGAATTAACGATAAAAGATACCGTAGACATCGTCGATATATCGGACGTTTTGATACGAGAGAATATTTGAAGTATCCTTAATCCCTTCAGTATTCAGTAATCTCTTATTTTATTTTATTGCCTGCTATTTTACCTTAATAACATCCTACACAATAATTCTCTTAACTACATTCCATATTTGAATTTTGTTTTTCTAGTTTATTCACCAAGAAAAAAATTTATTTTCAATTTTCTAATCAATCATTGAAACTAAGTTTTATTTCAATCTGAAAGCAAGACTTTTAGAACAAGATCCCAAGAGGAGAAAAAAGGCAGTTATCTCATCCCAATTTTTGATTACTTAAATGAAAACTAGGTATAATTAATAGTTTGTATTTAATAGTACTCACAAAATTGCTGAGTCTGCCAAGTACTAAAAGATCAGTAGTTAGTGAATTTATTTTGAAAAATTTATATCTCAAAAACCATTTGACGTACAGATGTCTATTAGCACTCAAATTAAAGCTAGTTTAATGAGCTATAAAGTAGTTTATAATGTTTATCTTCACAGGAGTAATAGTTTACGTGAAATTTGGTAAAATAAATTGATTTATAGTTGTTCGGACAAATTTTCATTTGCCAAATTTTTATATATATGTGAATATCATAAAAACTACTTCCCCTACGAAGATAAGTGTAATAAAATACTTTATAGTAAGTTGAATTTCCTTTATTTTGAGTGTTAGCAGACATATGTGCGTCTTATGGGTCTAGAGATATATGTATTCAAAAATCTATCTAAAAAACAACTATAAATTAACATTTTGTGGGTTTAATACCATAAAAAATACTACTTCTACAAAGATAAACATAATTAACTATTTTATAGTAAATTTAACTAGCTTTAATTTGAGCGCTAATCAGTACCTCCAATGGTTTCTGAAATAAAGTTTTTCATAAATCAAATTTATTGTCCGAACAACTATAAATCAATATATTTTAACAATTATCATGAAAACTACTATTCCTACGAAGGTAAAGGTCATAAACGTTTTTATAGTCCATTAAACTAGCTTTAATTTGTGTGCTAGAAGACATCAGTACGTCACATAGCTCCTGAGATATAATGTTTCAGCAAATTTACTCTTCTTTAAATAATGTTCTATTAGACTTTCTAGTGTTGTTAGTTTTTAAGATATAGAGCTCCGAATGAAAAATTGATGTTTTTTAAAACTTTTGAAACAGTCGCCATTTTTTAATCCCCCTACCTATACTTGGCAGACTCATCACTTTTGACTAGTAATTATACATAGTTTTTATTGAAGTAATCAAAAATTGGGGTCAGATAACTGCCGCTTTTTATTTCCGGCTCTTGCACTAAATTAATAAATTATAAAAGTGGATCGAAAAGATAATATAACAGGGACTGAAAATGGAGCGGAACACCGAACGTCCCCAAGTTTTATGTAGATGAGTTCACTTGTGTTGAAGTTACAGCTATTCTTGTGATTTCCAAAAAATATTTTTCTGTTTCAATACATATTTGAATTATGGTGTTTCTCGAAGTGGGAATAATGAATGTAAGTTCTGTTCCTGCCAAACATATGAAGGTTTAACAAAGTTAAGGAAGTTGCAATGCAAACAGGAAACTTCGTGTAGTCTGGCCTCTTTTCGTCCTAATCGGATGCTTCTATTTTTTTTCCTTTTTATCCTTTATTTATTCATACTGCTATGCACTGTCTCCAAAAATAAGTTAATTAATTAATTTATAATGATAATGAGTCCTGCAAAACTATTATCATAATGCTTTGTTAGTTACTGTGTCATTCACTAAAGGGTTTCCCAATGAAAACACGATGTTTTTAGCTCAATAGTAAGTAAAGTAACATTTTTTAGTCTTTCCGTAAATGTTCCCCCAAAAGGCCAGAGTAGTCCTGTCTGCTTACTCCATTTTTTAATTTGTTTTGAATTATATTAAAAGAAAACTTTTGATAGTATCATTCAAATGCATAAAACATTTTGACATTTATCATGTTTAACTAACAAAAGTTGGTAACCTGTTCGACTGAAAATGTAAAAATATTTACAGTGGGCTTCAAACGTTTTGACTATTTTAAAAGTAAACAAATATTAACATTTTTCCAAAAAAATCATGTTGAAATCATAAAACATAGACAATTAACCAAACCCCTCCAAAAACATGTTCCATTTTACTGAAACAAAATAAAAAAAAGAACAGAAATCAGAAAAATAGCATTAATACTTTTGAAGATATAATATATAAGGAATATATAAACTAAAGAAATGTGT
Source organism: Halyomorpha halys (assembly GCF_000696795.3). Taxonomy (NCBI): domain Eukaryota; kingdom Metazoa; phylum Arthropoda; class Insecta; order Hemiptera; family Pentatomidae; genus Halyomorpha; species Halyomorpha halys. Next base: position 364,207 of record NW_027110526.1, read on the forward strand.
CAGATTTTGTTCTCCGAAATGATTTATTGCACTTACTGATTTATTACATTGTTCTCAATCAGACAATGAAACAGATAAAAGTGGGGAAACGGAAATACTTCTGATTATTACCTAACATTCAAATTAAAATCATTTTTATAATGTTGACACAAATTTATGATAAGTGAAAAGGTAATATACATTACAAAAAAATTAAATTTGTACCACTACAACCCATGAAGGGTTAGAGGTGCAGTACTTGGTAAGGAAGCATTGTTACTAACCAACGGTTGTACAAGGAGCAGATTTGGTCAGAATCATGCTCGACAGTTAGATTTTTACACAATTAAGGGTATCCACTAAATGAGATTGAGTGAAGCAACAAGAGCTGACTCACGGCTACAGTAAAAAAGAAAATAATTATCACACAGCTGGATTCGAACCCAGGTCCTTGGAGTTTGTAACACAGTGCCTTACCAATGAGCCATCCACTCTCGCTACAATATTGTATTCTATTATCTTGCAGAGATCTGGAACCTAATGAAGTGTTCTCATACATTGAAAATTTCCATCCAAGAAAATCTGGACCCTGGAAGATTGTTGGATTCTTAAAGGTTCTTTAAAGTACTGTTTTGTAAGTAAGTTTTGTTTATTTATTATTTTTATTTACCTCCCTTATCTAAAGAGTATTGAAAGATTTTAAGGTACACTCCTGAGATTCATTTAGGAAAAAGTGAGATACCTCATATTGCTATACATCTTACATAATGTTGAATCAACAGGAGAATCATATAAATATTTTAAATATATATTGTTTCAAGTATTGACTACGAACATACTCTGCTAATTTTTAATATTAGCTACTTTATGTCTCAAAGAAATAAATTTACTATATAAACGTATTTTGCCACCAATTTTTTTTTTGTTTTAAGAAGTGCCGGTTTTAAAAAAAAAAAATCTTCGAATTATCCAAGTCATCTTTTCATTGAAAATTATACGATAAGGTGCAGTTAGTTGACAATGAATTAATAAGAGGAAAATATGGTCGAGGGGGGGATGGGAGGGGGGTGCGGTCAGCAAAAAGAACTCAAATAAACAAAAAAATATTTATTCGTGCCGACGTTTCGACCTGAGTTTCATGTCTTCATCATGGAGCTTGCGGCCGAGATACTAACTAAACTGGTTTATAATACATCTAATGCTGACGAAGCCCTGAATCTCTGGTCAAAACGTCGACATGAATAAATAATTTGTTGTATATTTGGGTTCTTTCTGCTGACCGCGCCTCGCCTTTCTCTCCTCCCCCCTCCCCGACCGTTCTCTCCACTTATATGTGCAGTACAATACATTTCAAACTATTATAGTATGAATAATAAACTTTTGGATATGATTGCCGATTATTAAATCAAAATCTTTCTTTAGGCAAAAGAACATTTTTGTGCCTTAGTTCATAATTGTTTTACCACGCAGAGCAGTATTAACATTAAGTTTTACTCCTTTAAATATGAGTTTTTATAATGTTACTTATTAATGTAAAATTTATATATTTCGTACTCATATAGGTTTATCAAACATTTATGGCCAGGGCAATTATCACAGTAAAAATGAAATCAATTCCATTATTTGTTGATTTTATATTGTTTGCTAAATATCCTAGCACAGAACTACCAATCTCATCTACTCCACGTTCCGATTCGCTTTACTGCCATACATAGCAAGTAACCTGGGCTGATTTTAACTAAAAAATTGGTCCAAATATCCAAACGGTTTATAAAAATAAAACAAACTGCAACTTGTCGCAAAGCAAAATGTGTCACTATTACAGAAAATGAAAAAATCTCTTCAAACTAATGAAATAATTAACCATCTGCTTTCTGTTAAAAAAATTGACAGAAAATGAAGATGTATTCACTACAGTGAAATTATAACTTTCGAACACGTCAAGCAAAATACACTTCCTTTTTTTTAATTTTTCAGTATTATACACCTGCCAAATTATTCCGAAAAACTTACAGCTTATTAACTTATTAATAAATGTTTTTTCGTGGTATATTAATGAATAACAGGAAAAGGATAAAAGAAAAACAAAACAAATAATCTTTGCTTCACGTTTATTCCTCGAGTGAGGTGAAAACTTGTGACGTGCATTGTTCTAGACCTTACTACACCCAAACCAACTTAAGACTATTTTTTTTTTTTTTGTTAAACTTAAAATTAATTGACTACGTTACACTTGAGATTCACAGTAGAGATCAAATGATTTTGATATGATCGTTTACTTCTTGCTTAAACTAGATTTGTCCTATATCAGTTCAATGGGCTATTGTAATCTGACTAAAATTTGAAAAATTTGGAAAAAAGGAACTATTGAATTTATGAGATCGTAACTAAGTCTAAACTACTTATAACTACATTTCGTTGCCCAAATTAAATTTTTTATTTTTCCATCCAGTGCATTGACGGATGGAATTAAATTCTAAATAAAGAAGAGGGTACTTGGCAGACTAAAAAGAATGATGATCTGTTGAAAAAATTAAAAAAAAAAAAAAAAAAAAAATTATACCAATGCCAAAAGGTTATAATTTTGTATAAAAAAAAGTTGAAGTAAAAAAAAAATTTAGTCAGAAACTATGATTTAATTAAAATTTAGATTTTTATCACCATTTTCATAGTCTACCACTCTTCTTAATTTATAATTTTAAAATGCGCTCTTGAGGAAATGGGCAACAAAAACTGTGCTGTGAAGTATGTGCTAATGATTTGTGATTTCCTTAAAACTAAATAGAGAGATTAAAATTTACTTAACTAAGTGAAAAAATGCAAAAATAGAGAGCTTAATGTGAGAAATAGTGCTAGGACAAAAATGTGGAATGTATAAGGACGGTAAAAGTGCAAGGACGGAATTAGGAATACTAAAAGTTAAAACTCAAATGTGGTGATTAATTTCTACTTATAAAATACCTTATATATCCTGTTCCCTTAAATTAAAATATGATCACAATATTTTCAGTCTGATATGTTGATAAACTTTTTCTTCTTATTATTGTAATTACTACTTATTGTCATAATCATATTTCTTAAATAATATAAGCCTATTAAGGATCTTGCTATCACTGGAAGTATTAAAGACTGATTTATTTCACTTAGATTTTTAGTATAGGCTTATTAAAATATTTCGCTTAACAGGATACATAAGTATTGCTACCACCTTTACCTTAAAATAAACTAATAAAGACTATTCTATCGCGCTTAAGCGTTTTGACTACGAATGGTCTACAAAGTGACTACGTAATTAAAGTCTTTCTTCCGAGGTCTTTATTGTTGGGTCCGAGATCAAGGTCATTGCATTAAAGACGTCTGTCCATTTATTTCCATGAGATTAATACTCCTGTCAACAAAAAAAAAATAAATAAATAAAAGGATTTTTAATATCAGACAAAACATGATAGGGACTACATAACCTATAAATACGAATTTCATTTTAGACTTTTTTTTTTTTAAATACATGAAATAGTTATACGAGAAGATGGTTAGGGGGTGCGGTCAAAATACAGCACAAATAAGTTTAAGTAACTTAGTTAATTGTGCCAGAATTTCTTGCCTTCCTCAGGGCTAAGAACAGAACAAGATAACAACCAATGAATACAGAAAATAATAAATAAAATATAAACAGAATGACATTAAGCAAATTGTACAGAATGGAATTAATAAAATAAAGTGATGAAATAAGTGGAAAATAAAATGTATACATAGGTAATTGAATAAGTAGGTAAAATAACATAA
>NW_027110526.1:369178-371310 GCF_000696795.3 Halyomorpha halys
CTAGATTTAAACCTTTTATAAAACACTTTTCTTCCTTCCTTCATTCACATTTGCAACTTAAAGCCATTAAATTTAAGTTGTATTAAATTCCACCAAAGAATGGCCTGAGGGTCGAAACGTTGGAAAAGTTGTAAAGAATAAAGTTGAGAGAAAAAAAGGATCAAATTTGTTTTAAATTAAGAATAAAATAAGGCTAATTAATTACATATAGTAAAAGAGCCGGGAAGAAAAAAGGCAGTTATCTCACCGCAATTTTAGATTACTTTAATGAAAGCTATGTATAATTACTAGTCAAAACTGATAAGTCTGCCAAGTATAGGAATAAAAAATGGTGACTGTTTCAAAACGTAAAAAAAAAATAATTTTTCATTCGGAACTCTATATCTTAAAAACTGCCAACAACACTAGAAAATCTAAGAGAACATTATTTAAAGAAGAGTAAATTTGCTGAAATATTAAGCCTAAAAGAGCTATTTACGTCCAATAGTTCTCGAGATATAGCATTTAAAAAGCAAAATTTCTTAAAACTAAACTAAGACATCTATATCTCAGGAACTATGTGACAGATGTCTATTAGCACACAAATTAAGGCTAGTTTAATGGACTATAAAGAAGTTTAAGACCTTTACCTTCGTAGCAATAGTAGTTTTCATAATATTTGCTAAAATAAATTGATTTATAGTTGTTCGGACAATAAGTTTGATTTTGAAAAACTTCATCTCAGAAATTTACTACAAAATAGTTAATTATGTTTATCTTTTTAGGAGTAGCAATTTTATAATATTTGACAAAATAAACTCACAAAATGTTAATTTTTAGTTGTTCCTATAAAATGTTGGATTTTTGAAAAAATATATCTCTAGATCCATAAGACGCACATGTGTTTGCCAACATTCGAAATAAAGGAAATTTAACTTACTATGAAGCAGTTTATGACATTATCTTCGTAGGGGTAGTAGTTTTTATGATATTCACATATGAATATAAATTTGGAAATGAAAATTTGTCCGAACAGCTATAAATCAATTTATTTTAGCAGATTTAATGAAAACTAGTACTTCTACGAATCTATGAACTACTTTATAGCTCATTAAACAAGTTTTAATTTGAGTGCTAATGGATGTCTATTATTAGTACGTCAAATGGTTTTTGAGATATAAATTTTTCAAAATAAATTCATTAACTACTGATTAACTACTCATTAACTGATCTTTCAGTATGTCCCATATAACATTTTTATGAAATGTTGCTTTCTAAAAAGCTATATCTCAAAAACTATTTAACGGAAATAACTCTATTAGGGCTCATATTTTAGCAAATTTACTCTTCTTTAAATTACGTTCTTTTAGGTTTTCTTGTGTTGTTTTTACTTTTTAAGATATAGAGCTCCGAATGAAAAATTAATGTTTTTTTAAGGTTTTGAAACAGCCGCCATTTTTTATTCCCCCTACCTATACTTGGCAGACTCATCAATTTTGGCTATTAATTATACATAGTTTTCATTAAAGTAAGCAAAAATTGCGTTGAGATAACTGCCTTTTTTTTCTCCTCTTGGGCCTTTGTACTAATACGTCTGGATTAAGTTTTTGGTCACCTTTGATTTGTGACTCGGTCACTCAGGCGGTCACAAATTGAAGCCAAATTTTACCATCCAATCCAATTAACCTATATACATTATTGCGCATGCTCGAATTGGCCTATGTTTGTAGAGACACATTTCAATTGTGGTAATTTTAAGAAATTTCCAGTATTTACAATAGGAATAAAAATTTATTAAATAAAGTTAATTTTCAATTATAGAAAATTGAGATTTTTGATGTTCATGTTGAGGTCATGTCACAATTGTGACAAGTATTTAGGGAGTTTATTTTGTTTAAAACGAGGTTAGATAAGCTTATTATTATTATAAATTACATTTGTTTTTTAAAATATATTTATTGAAATTTACAACTGTACATTATAATGTATTCAGTAAATTTGATCTCAGTTATAATGAGTGATACAGGCGTGTAGAGAACTAACTACCTAATGGTATCACTCTAATAAAGTTGATTTTTGCACGATTTGAGTGTTATATTCACAATTCTACGCATTTTGGGTTTTCAATGCAAAATTTAACACACTGTTTTTTT
>NW_027110526.1:373255-374454 GCF_000696795.3 Halyomorpha halys
TTAAAACTTTTATACTTTAAAAACCTATAGTTGAAGGTAGGTTCTGTTTTAAGGTTGCAATGTAAATGAAAGAAAGAAGAGAAAAAGTTATGTAAGTAGGAACCTATTTTTAAAAAAACAAAAAAATTGTATGATATTATTTTAATGATTAATTTATTTAAAGATGGAACAAAGGCAATTAGCCTGTATTTTAAAGATTTTTAAAAAGAAAATGACATCAAAATGAAGGTAGGGCCAAAGAAATCAGTATGTAAGTGAAGGAAATAATGAAGTTGTTATATAAATATATATAAAAAAAATAAAAATAAAAAAAACAAAAACGTTTTCTAGGTATTCTTGAGAAAGACCTGAGGGTCGAAATGTTGGAAGGTTTGTAAAGAATAAAGTTGAGGAAAAAAGGATCAAATTTGTTTTTAAATAAACACTGTTTTTTTGTATTCACGTTATTGGCTTTTTATTGCACGAATGGGTTTTTATTGTAGTACTGACTAATATTAGGATGAGAAAGATGAACACAGTCCTAGTTCTACTTGAAGATGGGATGGTGGTCCTGAAACTCCATCAAATATAAACATCCATGAATAAGGAATGATTCAATTAGGAAAATTTCCATTATACCCTACTAGATAAGATAAAATCTTTCAGGCATACATAGAGAAGACGTGATAAATCGAATCGTAAGCGACAATGTCCAGATATAATTTATTATATTGCATATAAATTTAACATGGTTAAATAAATTAAAAATGAACCTTACCGTGGTTACAACAGGCGTAAATGGATCTCGACTCAGTTGATAGAGGTGGTCGACCAGTTTTCTGGGACTGTTGCCCTCAAAGCCACCTACTCTGATCTACAACCAAAATTACGGCAATCAAAATACAACCTAAATCATAAATTTTATAATCTTAATGAATAATATATTACCAAGTTATAAGTGAACTGAAATGTCGGCACTCTTCTTACTTCTTGCGGTACCAGGTGCGGAGTATAATGGGTGTATATTCTCACGAAAAGGACGTCAGGGAATAACGTAATGAATACGTCGACATATGGATCTATTAGTTCGCACGGCACGGCCCTGTAACATGTTAGTATTAGTAGTAGTATATTAGTATATAATGATAAGGATAGCTTACACAGGTCCATAACAAACCTATATTATATTATTATCATCAGAAAGAGGGAAAGTTAAAAAG
>NW_027110526.1:376597-378119 GCF_000696795.3 Halyomorpha halys
CTATGGGTACACCCTTGAGTAATTTTACTTAAGTAATTATTATTAATTACACTCTCATTACTGCTAAAAATTGCGGGTAAAAATGTTTTGTATTTTATGTAAAACAAATTAACTCTTGTTATAATGCAATAGTAAGTTTTGTTTTCGAATAATACCTTAATTCATATACTAATATTATTGAAAAAAAAATATAAATCGTGAAACAGTGAGTGGAAGGTGGCCCGCAGTAATGCATCTACAAAATAAGGAATTTATTGGAATTAATATATGAATAATTGAAAATATTATATATAATTTATGAGGTTATTGTTTTGGTATTGAGTGTTTTGAATTAATTATAGAACTATTTAAAATGTAGGTCTATCACAATACCTATTTTGAAGGACGTGGGTCGGTATATTTTCCATGAAGATATTTAGTGAAGTGAACTAGTGAAAAATAAATAGAAGAAAAAAGACTATGAAAGACTTATTGAGAGAATGAGAGGATATTTTAATAACCTGGTGTCATAGCAAATATAAGTTAAGTAGGCTCACTGCTTATATGAAAAATATTTTTTAAAAAAGAGGCGAGAAACTTCATCAATTCTTCAAAATGGAAAATTGAACTTGAATCGCTGCTTCGCTATTTTAGTGACTCAACTTTAGAATCATAGTTTTTATTTTATTTTGTATTGGACAGATTCCAATACATTTGTACGAAAATCATCCCAAAACAGATGATTGTCGTTTTTTTTACAATCAAATGATTGGGTCGAATAATGGTTTATGTAGATTTATATTCGATTTATAGACCACCAAAGTTTAGCCTTATAAATTTTTTTTATTGAAGTAACATAAATTGTAATTTCGTCAAACTATCATCTGTTCGTTTATAGGTGTGTTTACATTAAGGCTGTGTAATGGAACATAAGTACATTTACCGGTCAACAAACCTGATTTCGACAAGAATTGACTTATCGTTACTTTGTTTTAATAGTGGGACATCTGACAAAAAAGAATTGTATTCTATTTTTTTGAAGTATCCTAAAGAAAGTATCATAGACTGTTTATGGTACAATCTACAGAATACGTCAAATAAAAAAAATCTTAAATTTAATTAATGTGATACTAATTTTTTTTTTAAACTATAAGGATATAAATGACAATATCTCATGATAGAAATAGCTATGACTGACAAATATGAGAATACAAATACATAAGTATGGGGTAAATCCCGAAACGTACAAAATATAGAATAGTAATATGTTCTAATTGCAAGTTTTTTCACCTCAGCACATCAACAAATTAATGTAAACTACTTCCTAGAAAAGGAAATTCAGGAAAAAAATCTTTGTAAAAGATGTGCTTCTGTTTAAGCAAAGCACTGATAAACCGCTATTCGGCCAAACCCTTCAACTACAGAAGGGAATATGACGAAAATTCATGTAGCAATAGTTAATAAAATACAGATTATTCTTAATTTAAAACAAATTTGATCCTCTTTTTCTCTCAACTTTATTCTTTACAACTTTTCCAACGTT
>NW_027110526.1:378369-383836 GCF_000696795.3 Halyomorpha halys
AGGGTGAGCTGTTTCATATACCTGGGAATTGAAGTGAGCAGCCAATACCTCTCAGGAGATTAGCAGAAGGATCGTTGTTGCCAGCCTATGCTGCTTTGGCCTGGCAAGACATTTCAGAAGCGAGTTGCTTTCTAATGGGACCAAGGTAAATCTCTATAAGACACTTGTACGTCCCGTTGGGCATACGGATCCTAGGCTTGGGCCTTCATTAAAGCTGATAAAGCAAGACTTGGACTTCGAGAGGTCCATTCTGAGAAAAATATTTGGACCTGTTAGAGAGGGCAATGCAGGGAGAAGAAAGAAGAAGGTGAAGCTAAGGGTGGCGAGGGTGCCCAGCGATGACATCCCATAAAAGGTCCTATCCGATAAACTACATAGAAAGAGAAGAGTAGGGAGGCCGAACATGAGATGGTCAGATGCTCGGGGCCTTCTGGGAACCCGAAACTGGAGAGCAGAAGACAGAAAGGCCTGGCGCAAGCTACTAGAGGAGGCTCGGGCTGTCGCGCCAATTATGATGATGATTTTTATACATCTTAAATAACAAGATACTGCTTTTCTCTATTATGTTAAGCATTGTTAATTATGAAATAAAAAAAAAAAAAAGTGAAATAATTGGGGAGTCGATATCAGTCAGTATTAATTTTTAATAACCTTCTGGCATGAGAACTACCAGAACAATTAAGTTAAAATTTGTAACATTACAAGGTTAAGGACTTGTATTATTTTTTAATTAAATAAATTCTAATAAAAGTTTAGGATTCGTTAAACTCAATCTCCGCAGTGGCAAGTAAATTCTACCATATCAGTTAAAGGCTAAGTTTATTTATTTTTTATTATGTTCCTCTAAAATTATATTTTTTTATATACTTTTTTTTTAATAAAGTTTAATTTCAAAAGCTACTTTAGTTTCGTTTTATTTCATAAGCTACTTTAGTTTTTTTAATTTATTTAAAAACATATTTGATCCTTTTTTCTCAACTTTATTCTTTACAAACCTTCCAACGTTTCGACCCTCAGGTCATTCTCAAGGATACCTTCATTTTGATGTCATTTTCTTTTTTAAAATTTTAAAAATACTGGCTAATTGCCTTTGTCCCACTTCTCTTCTTTCTTTCATTTACATTTGCAACCTTAAAAACGATAAGGTAACATTAAAGGTTTTAAGGTTGCAAATGTAAATGAAAGAAAGAAGAGAAGTGGATTGTAAAAGTTTTAAATTTAAGAAGGAATTATATAGAAAAATTTATATGGGACAAAGGCAATTAGACTGCATTTTTTAAGATTTTAGAAAAGACAATGACATCAAAATGAAGGTATCCTTGAAAATGACATGAGGGTCGAAACGTTGGAAAGTTTGTAAAGAATAAAGTTGAGAAAAAAGGATCAAATTTGTTTTTACATAAACTAAACCACTCTCAAACAAGAATATATTAATAAAAATTAATCTACTTTAGTTTTGTTTTATTTATTCCAAAAAGTATCGAATTTTCAAAAAAAAAAATTCTAAAACTTTTAACTGATAGAGTATATATATCGCTGCTATATTTGAGTAGTAATACAACTAAAAAAAATGATTATATTTTCCACTTGAGATCAGATGTGCCGGTATTAAACTATACTCAATTTTTCTTTTAATAACGATATAAGCTTAGTTATTTTATTATTTTCGAAAGATTTTTTCGAATCGGTTTCTTTAATTGTGACACGTTTTGCTTGGAGGCCAGTAGGAAGCATTTTTTTTTCGTTAACAGTGGCATATTTGGACCTGAACTTTACGATTTTTGACTTCAAATCAACAAACGTAACAAGGTATGGAGGGAAGGCGAAATAGAGAATACAATAAATGAGAATGTGCTATGAGTCATAAAAAAAAAAATAAATAAAAAAAAAAAAGGGAACTAATAAAGGAATTGATTTCATTTTTTACAATCATAATTGTCCTGGCCCGCAAAAAGAAAAAATCAATTTATGATAAACCAACGTGAGTTAGCAATATATAATTTTTACGCAAAAAAAAAAAAAATATATTTTTCATATGTAAAAATTATATACATATATTTTTTTTTTCATAGCCCCCTGACGAAATAAGTGATTGAATACATACATAAACCTACCTATATGTATGTATTCAATCACTTATTTCGTCAGGGGGGAGGGGTACGAAAAAAATATATATATTATTTTTACATGAATTTGTGGTATTATAAAAACTCATATTTGGACCTGAACTTTACGATTTTTGACTTCAAATCAACAGACGTAACTAGGTATGGAGGGAAGGCGAAATAGAGAATAGAATAAATGAGATTTGTGCTAAGATTCATAAAAAAGAAAAAGAAAAAAAAAAGGGAACTAATAAAGGAATTGATTTCATTTTTTACCATGATAGTTGTCCTGGTTCGCAAAAAGAAAAAATCAATTTATGTTAAATATCAACGTGAGTTAGCAATATATAATTTTTACGCAAAAAAATAATATATTTTTATAAATTATATACATATATTTTTTTTCATATCCCCCCGACGAAATAAGTAATTGAATACATACATAAACCTACCTATATGTATGCATTCAATTACATATTTCGTCAGGGGGGGAAGGGGTACAAAAAAAATATATATATTATTTTTACATCGATTAGTGGTAATATAAAAACTCATATTTGGAAAACGAATTTAAAGAAGTAAAACCTATTATTAATACAGCTCCGTATAGTAAATCAATTAGGTACCTAGTAATTTATCCGTATTATTGTAATTTCTGTAGTCTTTTTCGACTTTTCATTAAATTACCTGTAATTTACAATGAAAATATAACTTGTTTAATTCTAAGATTTTTTTTTTAAATGGGTTATTTACAGTATTGTTACAGTTATAATACACAATGCATTTATTTAATAAATTTAGTTCTAAGAGACAAAAATATCTATTACAAAAAATTAGAAAAATAGAATAAAGTTTGAGGACAATGTTTGAACAGATTTATATCTAAAATGCTTATAAGAATCTCCACTAAAATTAGTATTATTTAAGATGTAGCACTAATCAAGCAAAGCATTTATCTGTTAATTTGAAAAATGAGATAGATAAAGCAAAAATAATTTTTTTAAAAAATGCCTAATAGTTAGTATATATCAATACAAATATATATAAAATTTAATAAAATGAAGAAATAATTACCATATTGCACAAAAATAAAAGCAAATGAGCTTGTTCCATGATGAATATACAAGTTCTACGAGTTGTTCGCCGTATGCGATGTCGTGCATTACCATTTTGAGTGAAGCCTAAGGAAGAAAGGACAGAGCTCCGGGCATGGCTTTAACATTACACTTCGTATTTAGGATTAATAAAATCATTTGTTTATACAATGAATGCCAAGTCAATTGTTCAAACTATTACTATCTTATCTATACCGAAACTTTGTACCACGTTGGACTTTAGGAGGTAGAAAGATCTCATGATCCTTAATTGTGTTTTGAATCTAGAAGTCCTTAGATAATTATCAAAAGCCCAATATTTAAAAATATACGGAGTAATTTTTTTAATTAATTCCATTAAGAAAATTTATATAATGGAACCGTTATTTCGGAAATATTTGTGTTATTAATATTTATAAGAATATTACTTTTTGAAACACCCGCGGGTGGGTTATCACCATTTTTCTTCATTAAATGAGTTGTTAGGTCGTAAACATAGAAAATATAAATATACATTTATATAGAACATATAAATACCTAATATATGAAGGAGGTGGTGGGGGAAAGCGAGCAAAAAAACGAACAAAAAATACTTAACAACTATTTATTTGCACTTTTCGCACCAATTCGCTTCATCAAGGCTAAAAAAAAAACAACTAAAAAATATCTTGACAACGTAGGATAATAATACACAAAAAAGTAAACTAAGGTAAGGTTAAAATTGATTTAAAAATGAACAAAAATAAAAATATAGTTATAACATAGACAATAATAAGTAGATAACAGATGATTACGTAAACTATTAGATTTTAAATGAGCAGACTTAATAACAACTAAAAATAGAAAAGTAGATTTGAGAGAAATGAAAAAAATCTAACACACTAAAAGATAAAAAATTAAGGAATTGAGTTGAGAATAAATAATAATTTATTTTTTTTTTTTAAATTTATTATATTGCAATAACTATTTTTATTTCTTCTTTTTGTTCATTTTTTAATACTTTTCTATTTTCTTATATTTACAAAAATTTTAACCCGATCTTAGTTTACTTTTTTGTATCTTATTATCCTACATTGTCTAAATATTTATAGATGTATTTGTATTTTATTTTAGCCATGATGAAGTTCTACAAAGTGGGGCGAAACAATGGCAAATTAATAGTTATTAACTATTTTTTTTTACCGTACAACCTACCATCTCCTTCATATTTTGAAAAATATGGTCAATCATTTATATGTATAAATATTTAATATTTATAAGAAAATGTCGTTTTAGATACACATACCCGTTTGGAAATGATGAGAATTGTTATTCATTAAATAAGTAGTTCGGTCATAAAACATGGTAACTGCAAAAATTAAAACTATTACGATGTTAAATTGTTTGTTAATTATAAAGTTTAACCCTCAACAAGCAGTCTACAATATCGACATTATTCTCTTAATAAAACAAATTTTTCAAAGTTTCCATCAACAACTTATGAATGCAGCATTTAAAAAGACATTAATGTCAAAAACTTCAATTTAAAATTGAACGCCACAAATAAAAATGTAAAAATGTTGGTTCAGATGATGAATTTAATTAAAATATAATGTCAGGGTCAAAAATAGCTACCCATTCCTTAAATAAAATGGTTTGTATTCAAATTAAGTCTCAAAACACTCTTTATTATTTTTTTAAGTTTAACGTTTCGGCCAATTCGGCTATCCTCAATCATAAATTTACACCTCACATCCAATAATTTAAAAACTTCTTGCAGGCTTTTCTTTCTGCCCAGGTCATTAATTTCAGATAAATCACCGTATTTTGTCTATTAAATTTTAAAACTTTTAATTACATATTAACTTATCACTTACCTATCACACAATATTTTTCCTTTTCAAGTGACAATAGTGTCCAGTTAATTTGTAATGAAAATTTTAAAATTTAATAGAAAAGTGACATTAATTTGACTTAAATTAATGACCTAGGTAGAATATCCTGAAACAAGATGTGAAATTATGTATAAGATTGTCCTTGAGAAAGCCGAATGGACCGAAACGATAATAAAGAGTGTTTTTAGACTTAAATTGGATACAAATAATTTTATTTAAGTAATTAAAACTAGTCTCAAAAAAAGGAAAAGATTATATATAAATTCAATTTTTTTTTTTAGACCTAGTAGTCTGAACGCAAACTAATGAATAAGAAAATCTATATAGATGTATTTATTGTTAAAAAAAAAATAAAAAAAAAATTAGAGTGCTACCAATGGGTAGTTTCTCTACA
>NW_027110526.1:384139-457693 GCF_000696795.3 Halyomorpha halys
TTAAAAGTATGTATTTTAACATTCACATCATAAATTTAAATTTTAGAACTAATCAAATCCAATTTTGTGGGATTGTCTGCAACAGAAAAATAAAGTTTGATATTACAACTTAATGTATTAATTTAAAAAAGTATTTTCTAGATATTAATATTCAAGGAATGTATACGTAGGGAATAAATTTTCTAAAATATTAAATCTAGTAGTGCTATTTACGTTCGATAGTTCTCGAAATATAGCTTTTTAAAAAGCAACATTTCGAAAAAAATGTACTGAAAGAATAGTAGTTAGTGAATTTATTTTGAAATATCTATATCTCAAAAACCATTCGACGTACAAATGTCTAATATACCAAAACAAACAAATTAAAGCTAGTTTAATGTACTATTAAGTAGTTCCTGATGTTTGTCTTCTTAGGAGTAGTAGTTTCCTATTTGTTAAAATAAATTGAGTTGTTGTTGTTCGGACAATAAGTTTGATTTACGAAAAAATATATTTCAGAAATATTGTTGGTATGGAAATGTTTTTTTTCCATTAGACGTACAGATGTCTGTCTACAATCAAATTAAAGCTAGTTAAATTTACTATAAAATGGTTTAAACCATTTATCTTTGTAGGAGTAGTAGTTTTTATGACATTTGACAAAATAAATTCACAAAATGTCGATTTCTAGTTTGGATAAAATAATTGATTTTTGAAAAAATATATTTCAGGAACCCTAAGACGTAAATATGTCTGCCAGCACAAAAAATGAAGGTAATCTAACATACTATAAATTAGTTTATGATATATATCTTTGTAAAGGTAGTAGTTTTTATGATATTCACATATAAATATACATTTTGCACATGAAAATTTGTACGAACAACTATAAATCAATCTGTTTTACCAAATATCTTGAAAACTACTACTATTATGAAATTAAATTTAATAAACGACTTTATAGTCCATTCAAATAGCTTTAATTTGAGTGCTAATAGACATCCGTACGTCGAATGGTTTTTGAGATATAGATATTTCAAAATAAATTCATTAACTAACTAATCTTTCTGTACATTTTTTTTTAAATGTTGCTTTTTAAAAAGATATATCTCGAACTATAGAACGTAAATAGCTCTGCTAGGTTTAATATTTTAGAAAATGTATTCTACTTTAAATGATGTTCTCTTAGGTTTTCTAGTGTTGTTGGTAGTTTTAAAGATATAGAGTTCCAAATGAAAAATTATTTTTTTTACGTTTTGAAACAGTTGCCATTTTTTATTCCCCCTACCAATACTTGGCAGACCCATAAATTTCGACTAGAAATTATACATAGTTTTTATTAAAGTAATGAAAATTCGGGATAAAATAGCAGCCTTTTTTTCTCCTTTTGGGCTCTTGTACTAGAGGGTTGATGCCTGGAAACGACCACTGGGTGTTCCAGTTCCTCATGGGGTATGTTTCCAAGCAAAAATATTAATCCCTTATACCTACTTGTAGGGTTCTGGAGATGGTTGAGCACGTCGTACTTTTTTTTTTCCTTTTCCTACGTCGGCCCAAGACTCCCGTTGGAGTCCTACACTGCGCACGTCGTACTTGTCAGTACTTCTTATGGGGCACTGACGGCAAAGCTAATGAGAGAAACAGTCCTCTACCTCCTGTTGGAGATATTCAAATACACGGAATTATTCGTACTACATAGCCTTTGTGTATGGGTGGAAGGAAGCAGTTAGTCAAACCCTCTTCTCCTTTGGTAGTGGACAAAATAAATAGACCAGCGATGCCACCGGACGGAACAGAAGAGCAAGTATGCAAAAATATTGAGAAGTTTATTATTATGATAGTAGCAGGAGGTTATAAAGCAGGCATGCATTGGTTTACTGATACAGGTGTTTACCTTGCAAGCAGGGTAGGGTGAAAATAAATAAATAATATTAGGAAAATAGATATTGTAAAACTTTTTATCCAAAGTTTTGACAGGAAAAAAAATATTTCGTGATTTTTTTTATTTTTATTTTACGACTAGCACAAAAGCCCCGCGTTTTTATTCGTGTTAAATTTGTATTATACAGGGTGTTCAGAAAGAGTAATATTAAAAAAATAAATTAAAATCTCATAGGAAAGGGATTTATTTATTAAAAATGGAGACAATGGAAAATGATTTGGTGATAATAATATTGTCTAAATAGGGTACAGAAACAGTGAGAATTATTTGTTCCCCAAATTGTAAAGAGAAGCCTGGGTATTACAACGGTTTTCGGAATTTTAGTAGCTATCGGAATCTTTTTTATTTATTTATTTTTTATCGTTCATGCTTTCAATATAATCCGTGAATTTTAACCAGTAAAAAAATATATAATAATAAATCACAATAAAGGATTCCCTCGCTACTAACATTCAAAAACCGGACTGCGTCTTAAAAGCTGTCTCTTAGTAATTCGAAGAACTAGTAATTCTCAATCATGTTTTTACATCATTGATAATATAATACTTACTCGCAACTTACTAAATCATAGGGCAGTACGAATTCATTATACTATGCTTTTGTCCATGCTTTTAAATTTTTATGATCTTTCAAAAACAAGAACTAAACTTGAACACTCTTGAATTTGGCTTATTAACATTACATTCCTAAATATTTTTTTTTTTAATTTACATTACTTATTTACTTAAAAACTACTAATAAGAAATGACAGATAATAATAGAATCAGATATAGGAGAAAGAAAGAAAATATACTGGATGGATTTTAAAAAGTTAATGCTCAAAACGAAGCTATGAGAATACCAATGACGAAATTAATGCAAGTAGGAAATTTTTCGAAGAGTTGATAGCTCAGCTGAGATAATTGGGATCGATAGAAAACTAACTTAAAGTAATTAAATTACTATTTATGATTAAGTTATTATTTACTTTTAAGTTTTTCAAATTAAATAACTTTTACTTCCAAATCACTTTCAATCTAGAGGTAAAAATGAAGAAAGTTTAGATAAAGATGATATTTATGATGAGAAGATAGCTGACCTTGGGGAGATGGTTGGAGGTGCAGTCAGAGAAGAACACAATCAAGTTAAACATTTATTTATTAGTACTAATACTTCAGCTAGAATTTATAGCCTGCATCAGGCTATGAATAAAAGGACGTATAGGGTGATTAGAAAATAACTAGCATTATGGATACATAAATAGTGTTAATTCATGTCTATTAACACCATTAATGTATTTATAATGTTATATGTATATGTAATCGTTCGTTGCTATCTTGTTTTTTGTTCTTTGGCCTAATGAAGGCGAGAAATCCTGGCCGAAACATTGGCACTAATAAATAAGTTTTTTACTTATTTATGTTCTTCTCTGACCGCAAGCCCAACCATTGTCTCCTGATGAAGATTATAATCAGGACAGAATTTAATGTAAACAATAAAAGAACTGTTAGCGACAAAGTTCCTTCATTAACATCTGATTTATTCCTAATCTTGTTTGGAAAATTGATCATTTAATGTATATCTTTATTATCTTGTTTGAGACTTGTTGTTTTATTCACTTATAACAAAATAAATCCATCTAGGATTATCATGGACAATCTTATTTGTAATGTCACAGCCTCACATTAATTAATAAAATCTGGAGGCTATTAGCCCTGGTCATATATAATATAGTCAAAATTAACTTATATACACAAAAACAATAGGAAAATCATATTTACTTACATTCCCCACTAATAAATTTAAATATAAATTCTATTATTTCCAAATTATGGACTAACATTAGGCTTAACCACAACAATACTACTTCATGTACTAATATTGTTTCACAGATAATATTGTTGAGAATTGGCTCAATGATAAAACATAACTTGTGGTGCAGAACATTGTTGATTGTTCAGTTTCATTTCTTGCAGACATATTCAAAGAACAGGCATATAGTGACTATAAATTTATTTTAATGGGGAATCAAATTACAATAAAAATTGTTTTACATTTTTACACATTCCTTTTTATTCACAAAATAACTTTTTCATACAATATTCTTTTCTAACTCTTGAGCTCCTAAAGTCAAACAAATATACTCAGTGTTTTTATACAATCATTCCACATTTTTTTAAAATGTTTCTTACTCCATATCAAGTTGCCATAGCCAGTAACCTTACATCAGTTTAACACTTATATTATGATATTATTGCACTAATATTATGATTACAGAACACATTAAAAAGAGATATATATAATCTTGAAATGATATTAAACATTTTCTTTTTTTAAATTTTAAATAAGTACATACAATTAAGGGGGAAAAAACAGCAAATTAAATTGTATAACTTGGGGCACAATTATAAGTTGGATTGCAAGAATCTTGGAATCTTTTGATCTCTATAATAAATAGTTTCTACTAAACAAAAAAAATAAAAATACGACTATTTACATTGTGTTCAAATTAAAATATAATACAAAATATAGTTACATCACTAAGAACTTAAGTTCAGGAAATAAAAAATAAAAATTTCCATTGTGGATACTAGAATCAATCATTACCAGATATTTTGAATAACTTCTTAATGACCACACTTGGTATATCAAGGTACAATCAAGTGATCTTTTGATGTTTAATATCTACTGTTGGGGCGAGGGGCTTTTCTTAAATGAAACCAACTTACCTCTTCCCCATAAGAAAATTGTTCGCTGGTTCGGTGAGATAGTAAAAAAAATAAAACGGAGGACCTGCAAAGATTGTAAACACAAAAATAATAAAGAAAAAAAATAGAGAATAAAAAAAAACCCTTCCAAACTGGTATACAAATTTAATAAAATTAAAATATAAAACAAAAATAAAAAAAAACTGTTGCTGTTGTTATAAAAAAATAAAGACGTGTAATGAAATAAAATAAAATATTTTGATATATACATATAAACAAATTGCTTCTCTTTATACTAAAATTAATTAAAATGACTCAATAACGATAAAAATGCTGCATGGCTTGATGAAGGAAAAAAATCACTCACAGTAGTGGTATGCGCATACCGCTCCAGTCCGGAACATCCGCCGTCTTCAAACGTCGATTGGTGGGTGAGGGTCCTGAATTGCACCCCAGAAAACTCTACGTTGTGAGCAGGTGGGTGTCTCTCAATATGTAGGTAGCTCCTTGGCTCCAGGCAGCGGACTGTAGACTCAACACTCCCTTATCAGTATACCTAAAGGCCTTAATCCCATTGCAATTCGCAATGTTGTTGTATACGCCGAGCCGCAGCGATGTATTTCTATTATACACGCATATCACAACAAGCCTCCTTCCTTAACTATATTTACGTTATAAATTCTAACGTAATTTTAATTACAAAATAAAAGTGAATTGTTATTAAAAAAAAAAGCAATTAACTTATAATTAACAAAAAAATACAAAACCCAATTGGAAGTAATAAAATTAAACTAAAGAAAAGAAAAATATACTTTTGGGCTTTAACATCTACTGAGGCACTTTATTGTAGAGGGCCAAAAATAGCATCCCTCCAGGAAGAACTCCAGCTTCCCTCTGTGCTGGAGTATATAGGCCGGAGGCACATCAAATTCTTTCAACCTACTATTTATGGAAATTGCCCCTCCAACAAGACCTGGGAGGTGGTAAAGCACAGTCCTCGTGGTTGACGTCCTCGCCAGGGAAGGACTTCAGACTTTGCAGTCTGAAGTCATTCACACCATTACCACCACCAGCCAGAATGCTCCCTCCCCATTCTTTGTAAGTCCCCTGGCTATCATGCTACGATTGTAAAACCACCTTCAGCAGACCCTGTAAACCTTTCTTAAAATGCCATGGGGCAAAACAAGATTAATTTTAATGCAAGTATACATTGTATTTGTTTATAAATAAAGATATTGAGGTTATAAAAAAAAATTCTGTAAAGAGCAATAAAAAATGAACTAAGAACGAACTTGATGATTAACTAAAGGAGAAAAATGGAGAAACTGAGACGGACAGAAAATTGAAAATCATAGGCAGCCAAGCACATCCTATCTCTCAAATCGCAATCATACGTACAAGGTTTTGTTATATTTAGTTAAACTGTTGTATTCTTGGAAGGAGCAAATTTTATATTCGTTATTTGCACCTCCCAAAACTCTAAAATATGAATTTTTATAGCATCTCAAAAATAAAAATTTATTATAGGACATTGTTGCCTTCTAAGTGAAAGTTGTGTGATGTATGCAACAACCACAATTGGTTTGTAACAAATATGCCATGTTCATCTTTCAAGATAAGGTTGGTTGATGTAGTATCCTATAATGCATTGCTAGTGTATAAACAATCCAATTCAATGAAAGCATCATAAAATTTACCATCTATTTTGTAGATTTAACAACAAAAAAAGAAGACGTACATCTGAGGAGTGTAGTTAGAACAACACACAAGAAATATAGGATTTGTGATCTCTGTATCAAGTAGATTCTCAAATACCACACCATTTTTGATCTGTTTTCTATAGTTTATTTACTACGGAGTTTCTACTGACTGGTTTACACATAGATAAATAAGGAAATGTATGAAAAGTCTCTATTATGAGGCAGCCAGTAGATTGTATTAAAAAAATTACTGAATTGGAATTAAAAGCTAATCAGTTTCTCATTCACAATTTGGAATGGTGAGGGGAATTAGATCTATATTAATTAAATATCTACCAATGCAAGTTTAAATAAAATATTAAAATCAATTGTGGGTATGATTGTAAACAATTTCATCATAAATCTTTTCTTAAAATACAAATAAATAAATTTTATTAAATCACATATAATATATTGAATGATAATTTCTTATTTTCTCCAGAATCCTGAATCCCAGGCCAAGTGACTTTTATCGTCTAATTATTTGTTAGTTGTACTACTTTTCTCTTTATTTAATTTTTTTTTTTTTTTTAAATCCATAAGGAAACAGTAAAACCTTCCATCAGCTTCCTGTAAATGTTACTTACTTCATAACCATTGTAATGTTAATATTCAGGTACTTACAATCTTAACTACATGGATATGTTATTAGCAATGTATAAATATCAAGCCATGAAATCTTTCGTCAGTTCAACCACATTATTATTAGAGAAGTGGGTAAAAGAGCTGGGATCCATTGGAAAAATTAATTAGAGAAAACAAATGAATAGAAAAATGCATTATAATTAAAATATTTTGTATTTAGCTGCTATGTTAATATAAGGTACTTAAACAAACATGATTCAATCTAATTTTAAAAAATCATCAAAGTAGATGGACAAGTATTTTTTATATTGTATGGCTGGCTTATACATAATTCATGGACAAATTATTAGTACTTATGCATTATTGAGTAATTAATGATTTTTTAGTACTCAAACTATATATTTGCCATAAAAATAAGAAGTGATTAAACTTAAAAAAAAAAAAAAAAGGTCCTGACAAAGTCAAAATCTGTTTATACCTAATCAACTTCTTAGATATACTTACATAACATAAAAAAATAAATAAATGTATAAAATAACAGAGTTAAGAATGAATGGAACCAATAAAGAAGGGAAAATATACCAACTGCTTTGATCAAATTTGCACGCTAATGAGATCAATACATCTTGTCTATATTTTAACAAAGAAATAAAAACATCAACCAATGTATACATATCACATATCAATAAATAAAACTCATAAGTCGAAATGAGAGTCCTTGATATTATAAGGAAGGATGATCATAAGGACTGGATTGTCCCCTCAGGGTTATTACTGTCACACTGCTAATAATAAACCCGGAAAAAATGAAAAGTGAAAAATTTTTTTTTCAAATATCATTGAAACAGGTTTAAAGGATATATCTAGAAATTGGTGACAAAATTATCTATTAAAATGTTGATCAGTATTCAGGACATTACTTCCTCAGCTAATTAACTTAGATATGGATTCATATAAAGTGGGATCTTTTTGATCCAATATATATTTAAACAAGTAGATTTAAAAATATTAATCAATTCTACTAAAAATGTTAAGAAAAACATTCCAATTCGAAATATTTTAGAATGAATTTTTAATCATTCAATCATCCTCCATCACATGCATGGTAATAGATGATGATAGTGATGTCTCTGTGGAGAGCATGCATATAAGGCTCAGATTATTTATTCATTGTCTTCATATATTTTTATACATATTATTTTTTACAATTTTAAATTTATTACTTTTATCTATTAATTTTTATATTTATAACCCTTTATTATTTATGTGTATGTTGAGTATTTTTTTTTAGATTTTAATGGAATTTAATTGTGTATAACCATTCAAGATTTTTATGTATATACATTTTATATATTTAAAATTTTTACTATTTGTTATACTGAGAGAGAATGAGATGTGGATATATAGATAAATAACAGAATAAAAAAAATGAATAATATTATAAAAAATAAAAAAAATGTAAAAAAGATGAAAACAAAAATGAAAATATAGAAAAAAATTAAAAGAACAAAAACAAAAATCGTGTATAACTATTATGCATTTACTGACTATGCCTATGTATTATAAATAAAATAAGAAACCAAGTCCACTAGTCTTAGTGTCCTGTGAGTGTAGTAACCCAATACAGTTGGGCGGGACTGCATTTTGAATAAAGTGTTTCTCTCTTCTGTCCTATATCATTTGATATTACTGTTATATTAAAAATATCACAGGAATTTTCATTAATTTCAGCTGTGAGCAATAAAATGATGTTTAGGAATGACTTTTTCTACATAGAAAAATATTCTGTTTTAAAAAAATTCCGGTGTTGGTTTTCAAAAATAAATAAAAGTTGCATTTCTCTCCTCTCCTCGATTTATCACATCTAAAAACCATTAAACAATTTATTAAGTTTTTAAAAATTAATTTTAATATGTTACACAGTTATTTTAAATTACTTGGCGGAGTTTGGGGATGTTCTACAAAGAGGACCCCAATAAGGGCAGTTTATGGAGGTTTTTAAAACCCCATGTCTCTGAAAAAATTGAGTGTAAAACAATTCAACGTTCCAATCTTCCATCACAAGGCCATATTGAAGACAATTGGGTAAATGGATTCAAATTTCAATTACGGAAGTTTCATTTTTACAAATGTTTTTATTCACAAAATAACGTTTTCATACACTTTTCCTTCAGACTCTTCATTGTTTCTCACAAAACAAAAATAAGAAATAAGAGCTTTTATACAATAATTTCACACTTTTTAAAAAGTTTGTTACTTGATATTAAGTTGCCATAGCAACCACAAGCACATCAGTTTAACACTTTTGCCTGTACTAGCTTACTATTAGATAAAATATTATGATCACAGAATGCATTAAAAAGTTAAACTCTATTTTGAAATGTTATTAGACATATTTTACTAATCTTAAATAAGAACGTAGAATCAAAACAAAAAAAAAAAGACAGATATTAAATGCATATTTTAGCATTATCTGTTAAAGTTTAATAAATCTGGATTGCTTAAATCTTGGAATCTTTTAACTTTTATAATAAATAGTTTCTACAAATTAAAAAAATATATAGAAGTATTTACATTGTGTACAAATACCAGTATTTAATAAACTATAGTTACTGAATCAGTCAGAACTTAAATTTACCAAATATTTCCATTGTGGATACAGGAATCAGTCATATTCAGTTTTCAAATCTTTGAATAACTTCTTAATGAGCGCAACAGCTTGTGTATTTGTTTTAATAGCTAACTGGAAAGGTGTTAGCAGTTGATCATTTATGACATTTACATTAGCATTGTACTTATGTAATAATTCTATCATCTCTAAATGACCATTTAAAACAGCTCGGTGCAAAGGAGACCAGTTACTTTTACTTTTAGCATTTGGATTTGCCTTTTTCTTAAGAAGAATCTCAGCAATTCTTGTATGGTTTTGAGAAATAGCTAAATTCAAAGCAGTTATGCCCCCAAGCCCTGGTTTGTCTACATTCATCCCTCCATAATCGAGGATACAAATAACAGCTCTCTCGTTGCCTTCTGCAGCTGCAGTATGTAATATTGAGAAACCCTCATTTTTAATGTTTATGTTGCCTTTGTTTTGTATTAGAAACTTCAACATCTCACACTTCCCTGATAATGCAGCCGTATGTAGTGGTGTTTCACCCTTGCTGTTGATTTCATTAACAGATAAACCATAGTTTTCAGCTAATAGATGTCTAACAATTGGAATGTTGCCTGTTGAAGCAGCATGATGCATTACTGTCTCACCGATATATGTTCGTGTCTTTATATCAGCCCCAGACTTGATTAAGATAGTGAAAAGTTCTATATTGTTGACCTTAGCAGCTTGGTAAAGCGGAGTTTCACCATAAATATTTTTAGCATTTACATCAATTCCTGACTTTATGAGAAACTTTACAGAATCAAGAAATCCTTTTGAGGCAGCAATATGTAGCAAGTTTTCTCCTATACTATTAGTAGCATTTGATAAAGCTTTTTTTACACTTTCATCACTGGTAAACGCCTCAAGTATTTTAACATTATTTGTTTTTACAGCCAAGAATAGAGGTAAATCACCATTTTCATCTTTAATATTCAATTGAACATTTAAATTTAAAAGTTTCTTGACAGTCTCGATGTGACCCTTTACCACAGCTAATGCTAATAATGGTTCGCTAACCACATCAGCCCCTCTTGAAATCAGTTTTTCAACAACTGTAGGTTTGTTCATTTCTACTGCTCTATATAAAGGAGATCTACCAGCAATATCATTCAAATTGGTATTAACACCAAATTTTGTAAGTAAAATGGATATTATATCATCAAAGCCACGACGAGAAGCAACATGTAAGATGGTTTCATTATTTGTAAATCTTTGATTGATAATCGACATAGGAAAATTATCTGCTTTGATTTGATGATATTCCATTAACAGTTCTATGAGTTCAATATCACCATCTATCCACAATTTTTCAATAATAGCATTATTTAATAATTTACCTTCCCAGCTTTCATGTTCTAAAATCCACTTGACAACATTGATATCCTTTAAAATAACAGATTTTTCAAATGCTGTAAAGGTGCTATTAAAATAAAAAATCACTTTTAATACAGTTGGAGGAACAAAAGGATTTTCAAGAGTAATGAATTTGATCATTTCATAAATCATGTCTTCAGGTACTTCAAAGTTGCTAGATATAAAAGTCTCCAATTCCTTCAAAGCTCTTGGGTTCTTATTGAATGATGAATTTTCCATAAGAAATGACAATAAATCAATTAAATGAGTGTTCTTAAGTTGAAAAGAATGCAAAAATTGCCAAAATATCAATTGTTCAGCCGTGAGTCTAGAGAGTAAAACAGGTGTAGATGTAGTACTACATTGTAATATAAAAGTGTAAGTACTGTTCAACTTATCTGAAATGAGCTCCTTAATCTTTGAATTATAGCTGTTGTATGATGAATAGCCTAAAATGTTGTGAGGTGTCCCATCCTTCCCTTTGACAATTAACTGTTGACCCCCTAACCCCTGACAAACCTGTAACATTAACAAGTTTACTAGAATATTATACTGAGTTCCATGTTTGTTTTGGTAATAGTCATTAATTAACTGACTTTGTTATAGCAACTATAATCTGTCCTCTAGTAGGTATCTAATAATATTTAACGTCTAATAAAAATATTTTAAATATTCTCCGCTTCTAGCTGGTTTTATGTCACATTGTGTTTAAGTTCATGATGATATATAATAAAGTAGTTGAATTAAAGTACTTGGGGGAAAAATTTGCCACAACGGTTTTGAGAAAGAGAGCATCCGAGAGAAAACCACCAAATAAAAAGAACCTCTCCTCCAATGCAAAGTTAAGGCATTACAACGTTGTGATAAGGCCTGTGATTTTATGCAGGGTGGAGAACACATGCTTACCCAACTTGGAAAAGCTGCTAAAAATAGATAGGAGGATCTTAAGAAAAATCTATGGACCCAAGAAAACACAAGAAGGTTACAGACTAAGATCTAAAGAAGAGATCAACAGAAAAATTAAAGACCTGGAAACCGAGATGAGAATCAGAAGGCTGATGTTCTATGGGCACATGAAGAGGATGAAGGAGGAAAGATTGAATAAGAAGATCTTTAAAAAAAATTTTAACTACAAAAACATGGGAGGATACACGAGGCAAATGAGAGAGGAATTAAACAGACTGAAAATTTCAGATACCAACTGTTTAGATAGAGATACGCACAGGAAAACATTGAAAAATCTTACCAATATTGAAAGAGGAAAAAAAGGGATACAAAGTGGTCCGAAGAAAGAAAATCAAGACTCCCAAAGAAGCCTAACCATTGATATTGATGTGGTCCTCAGTGGCCGGTACGTGATAAAAAAAAAGTAGTTAATGAACAAAAATCGTTAAAATGAAACATTTTAATTTTTAAAAAAATGTTGATAATGTAAATAGCCAAATCCCTAGGGAATGGAATGCATTTGCATATCTACTTAATCGCATTGGTTGGTTCTTAGTGAAGTTAATGATTATGAATGCTGAAACTTGGTGAAGTTGTCTTCCACTACACATCAAGGCTCTCCTCAAGTACATTACATCCCATGCATCAGTACAACAAACAGAATGTTTATACTCCTTCTATCTGTGCGTATGAATATAAAGAAAGTGAAACAATCAGAAGAGTCTTGACTTTGGTTCAGTTGAGGAAGGTACCTCACTACTGAATTAAGTTTCAATATTTGTGGAGGCAGAGGGGGTCCAAAATGAACTTACCAAAACTACCAGCCAATAAGTATTAAAAAAAAATACTAAATAAATTTTTTATTTATAATAGTAAACAATTCCACTACAGCAAAAAAATGATAACTATATTATGTATACACAAATGTAAATATATACGTACGTAGATGCATAACATACGTACAGAGGCATACACCCACATAAACGTACATGTTATTTTTTTCTTTCAATACGGTTCCCACAACAATTTTGTAGACTTTAACTTTACTAACAATCCATCAATATATTTGTAGATATGTAAGGACATTCTATCCCTTAAAATGTACAGTGTTATATTCATAATCAGATTTTTTCTTTTACCTTTACATAAAAATATATTGAAATGTAGTAAGAGGAAATATATCCATTATGAAATAATGTTAATTAGTGATATGAAACAAGCAACGATTAATTTCAACTCCAAGTAAGTTAAGTTAAAGTTGTGTGATGTCCTCTATGCACCAAATTCCTTAAAACTTGATATTATGAAGCTACCCAAAAAGTTTTTACTTAATTTAAATACATATTGATATAAGTACTTAACAAAGAATATGTGAAAATTTCAAGTCTGGATAAGATAAAACTTTGTAATACTATTATTACTCAAATCAGGAGTATTTAGTCGATAAACCTAGTCTTTCAATGATATTGAGAAATACTTATTTTATTTTATGTTTCATATCACAAATAAATTAATTAAATAGGAATTGGCAATATTTTATGTAAAAATAATTTTCTTACCACAGCAGAAAAAAAATTAAACAAAATTACTGTGAGGAAATTCATTTTTTTAGGACAGGTTCAAATATCACAAAGACATTTATGCTGCAGATAAAGTCTTCCTTGATACAATCTTCTCTTCTCTAGGGCAACATAAGAAGTTTCGATACCTAAAAAAATAAAGTTACAATTATAATCTAAAAATCAGTTAAACATTCAGTTTCTTGAAAATATCAAAGTTTTAACATAATCACCATTAAAATTTGAATACTTATTGAGAATGAAAGTAGCTATTGCAAAAACTTTCATTGTTTTAAAACAGAATTAAAAATATAAATATAAATTGTAGGAAGATAGCCCAAGTAGCGGTCAATAGTACAATATATTTATTTCAAATATTTTCCAGGTAAACAAGAATCATTACCATGTTTATAACAATTTATTTATTTTTTTCATTTGTAACATAAATAATCTATACACTGTATGCTAAGAAATATTACATGTAAAATAAATACCAATCAAGAGGACATGTAAATCATTACATCAAAATCAAAATAAATTGAAATACAACATGTAAGAAAAAAAAGAATACAGAATAAATAAATAAAAAATAAGATTTTAGTCTCAATACTCTTCCTCTTTCTAAGTAACTTCATGTGATTGTCTCTTGATGTAGAATTAAGTATCCATCTTTGTCAAGAAGATTCATTGCCCTAACTTCACACTAGGCCTTTAGATGATGCTAGTTAAATCACTTTGATTTATCAAATTGGAAGTTATGTTCCATCTGAGGAATGTTACATTAGCTCATATGACAGTAAGATTTTGGTTATAAGAAGGCTGAAGTTATGGAGAGTTCATTGAACACTAATTCAAAAGCAGGGTTGTTAACAGAAAAAAGCTAAAAACCCAAATGGATCTAATATCAAGGTATGTGAGGTGCTTACTAATAAAAATATATGAAATACACCAATCAAGCACTGTTACATCAATGATATTTTTAATAAATAATTGTATAGTGCTTTTGCGAAGGAACAATTCTAACATATTGAGTATAGAATATAAAAGAAAACTACAATATGTATCTTGGAAAAAATGCTTTATTAGAAAATTTACAATGGTTTATTTAGAATGATATAGAATATAGACGTTTGTGAAAAGTAGCAAATTTTGAGATGTAACGCTCCTCTTTGAGGGTGCAATATGTTGTGTTGACAGCTCATCTGACAACCTTGTTTTTGCACAGGAACTGAACTGATTTGATTCAACTTTTATCGTGATTCCATAGAATGAAAACTCGATCTTCCCACTCTGGTTAGAATTGACAGGTGACCCATAGGAAAACCACCCCCCAGGTCAGAAATGTCAAATCTACACAAAAGTCAATTTGATGGTTCCCTCTTCAAATGGATGGATCAAAAGATGGTTTTAATGGAACTCTGTGTTCTCTCAAATATATTTAGGCTGTCTCAATTTTCAAATTGTTTCATTTCTTTCACGGATTTGGATTATTTGTAAACCAGTGATGCATTATAGAATATCAATTAAACTTATGGTATCTTGAAAGGCCAGAATAATATATTCGCTAAATTTGAATTGTGGTAGTTGTTCCAAAAACCGTAGATTTTATTATAGATTATTTATGCATCCTTAAAAACTGTCTATACTTGTGTATTCATTTATTAAACTGAACTACTCAAAAGAGTGATTCATCTTTCTATAATTCAAGATCTATGGGGCAAAAAAATCAACTATACATAGAATAAACAATACAGTAGTTAAGGAAAACGTGATTAAATTGCTTCCAGGGTTCCTGCCAAGCACATACAATTTTTTATAGATGGAAGCGGAATCATTTTTCTAAAGTATGGTGGCTGTAACATGTACTGAAAATCACTTCAATGTTTAGTACATTGTTAGAAACGGCAAATAGCTATAAACAAAAGTGTCAGTCAGCTTATAAGTGACCAAGACTGAGTAATCTTTTAAAGATAGGTTTTGATAGACCCAGACTATCTTCCTTTAATATATTACACACGGTCAATCAAGGATCACTCAAAATGAGAAAAAGATGTACTACTGGGGGCTGTTGTAGTGTAGTTGGAACAAGCAACAAATGTGATGATTAGTGCATTAAGTACAATTTCAAACAATACCCACACCATTTGGCAGATTAGTTTTTTATGATATATTTTAACATTTTATGACTCTTATTAATATTTTCTAGTAATCAAGGAACTTACTGGATATTTCTTAAGTTAAAATAATATGTATTTATATTTACAATGGTTTGTGATATTTTCTTCTCCTTTTCCCTCTCACTTTTTTCTTTTTCTTTCATGTTATGCTAATTACATTATAGGTTATTATAGTTCGAAGCAAAAAAGAGCAGTCGGTAGATTGTACTAAAACTGAATTGGAATCATAAGCTAATCAGTTTCTCATTCAGAAATAAGTTAAGTTGAATTTGAAATGGTGATGGGCATAAGATATGTATTAATTAAATATCTACCAACACAAGTTTAAATCAAATATTAAAATCAATTTTAGGCATGATTCTAATGAAATACATCATGAATTCTTTCTTAAAATTAATTATGTTGAATAAAAAAAATTATTTTTTGTTTTCCTCCAGAACCCTGACCTCGTGACTTTAACCCTCATATCAGACTAATTTATTTGAAAAATCTTCTGTTATTTGTGTAATTTTTCTTTTTAATCCTTGTCCATGATTTTTAAATTCATAAAGTTTTAAATAAATAAATAAAACCTTCCATCAGCTTCCTTCAAATTTTATTTATTCCATGACCATTGTAATATTAATAGTAAGGAACTTATAATCTCAACTACATCAATATTGCTGCTTTAATTTGTGACACAAAAATTTATAAAAGTGGCGTATATTACAAAAAATTAAGTTTTGGTTTTATTTTGAAATGGACATATTCCAAAGAAATTACCATAGACATGGGTTTATTTCTATGGAGTGTTACAAAGCTAACAGGGATGTCAAAAATTAACCACAGTCTACAGTACAATCTATGGAAGTGGTTCCCAAAGTAGATGCCTTGGCACCCTGGGGATCCCTAAGTGTATGCCCAGGGTGCCACAAACGAATACCACTTAAATATTACAAAAAAAAAAAAATAAGAAAAAAAATTGTAAGAACAAATATACAGTACATTCCAGCATTTACCTTGCACTTTTTTCTTACATAATCAACTGCTC
Organism: Halyomorpha halys; assembly: GCF_000696795.3. NCBI lineage: Eukaryota > Metazoa > Arthropoda > Insecta > Hemiptera > Pentatomidae > Halyomorpha > Halyomorpha halys. The sequence goes on from NW_027110526.1 coordinate 400,792, forward strand.
TAAGGATAATTTTAGTGACCTTTTATATTTCTTTTAGTTCGACTAAGGTGCTGCGAATTTCTTTTACCCAACAAGGTAACCTCAAAATGTTTTTAGCCCAAAAAGAAAAGGGTGAAAAAAGTTTAGGAAAAGAAAATATAACTTCTTTTTGTCAGAAATGCCAGTATTCAAACAAAGCACCGATATGATAGTAAGAATGTATAAACATCAAACCATGAAATAATCATCTTTTATTTGTTCAGTAGTGATATTACTGATAAGTGAGAGCTGAGACCAACTGAAAATAAATTATAGAAAACTAATGAATAGAAAAATAAGATAAAATAAAAAATAAATCTTTTCTTTTCAGTAGATGTGGCAACACAAGAGAGTTATAGAAAGAAACATAATTAAAAAAATTATCAACACTCTATTTGTCGCACATCATTTGGAAGATGACAGTGACATTTTGGACAGTAGCTAGTGCCTCTTTAATTCTATAAATCCCCAACTCCTGCTATTTTGATTGTCATACCACTATTCCCTTCATTAAAAAAAAAAAAAGTACACACAGTACAAATTTCAAAAGTGTTGGCAATATTTATATGTACCATATTTATAATTGTTTGTAATAATAGTACAAATGGTTAAAGAAGAGAAAAATACTTTTTAGTTTACATTAATTTGCCTAAAAATAAATAAGTATTATTTGTAATTAAGTTATTAATTATATTAATGTTTATTCCATTAAATGTTTAATTATAATTAAGTTTTGACCTAAGGGTACAATATACAACATAAAATTATCAACTTTGCAATTTTTCAAAAATTATTTTTGATTTTATCATGAAAATTTTTATGAAATACAATCATATTTTAATATTTCAATAATTTTACCTGATCCTCATAATAGATAAAGCAATCTTGTGAGTATTATTAGACTAAATACAACAAATTATATGCAATCTCTCATGCACCATAAGTGAGAGCGATTACAGGGAACTTAAAAGAGTTGAACAGGTATATGCGAGCAATGGCTGGCTTGTATATAATTCATGGACAAATTATAAGAACTTAATGTTGGGTAATTTATTTTTCAATATTCAAAAAAAAGTGTTTAACATTAAAATATGAAATGATTAAACTTTAAAAAAACAGAACAATGGTCATGACAAAATCAAAATTAAAAAAAAAAATAGGATATATTAACATACTATCAAAGAAAAAAAAACAAGAATAAGGTAACAGAGTTAAGAATGAATAGAACCAACTTAGAAGGGAAAAAACACAAAACACCTTGATCAAATTTGCATGGTTATGAGATCAATACATCTTATCTTGTTTATATATTAAAAAAAAAAAAAAATGAAACATCAATCAATACATTCTCCCATATCAATAAATAAAACTCACATGTCGAAGTGAGAGAGCTTAGTGATGTTGATACTACGAAGAAGGATGATCTCACAAGACTGCATTAGTACAAGGACTAGCTTGACCTCTCAGGGTTATCACCGCCAAACTGGTCTACTAATAAACCAGGAAAAAGTGACTCCGCTCCTTTTGTACATGCTGATACATCTCTTAGCATTTTAGAACGTAAAAAGATTAGATACCTGTTTAAAAAAAAATGTTTTTGTAAAACCAGGAAAATTATACGGTATCATTGAAACAAATTTTCAGGATGTATCTAAAAAATTATCTATTCAAAATGTTGATCAGTATACAGTACATAGGCTTCTTCAGTTAATGAACTTGGATAGGGATTCAATTCTTTTTAATCTAAGTTATATTTAAAAAATAATATTTAAAACTATTGATCAATTCTACTAAGAATGTTAAACAAAATCCATTCCAAATCTGAAATATTTTAGAAGAAATTTCATAATTAACTTTTGATATTCCTGTCATATTAAAATTTTAATTTAATTGAATTGTGAGCATTTAAACGATGTTTTGGAACGTATTTTTCTACGTAGCCTTAAATATTTAATAGTTGTAACTCAAAACTTAAACATTTCATATGTTTTAAATAATATTTCCATGTTAAATCGGAGGAAAAGTGATTTAATTAAGTATATTAGAACTACTTCCATAGGTGTAAATTACGCCGGAGCAAAGCCTTGTAGCGTTGGAAGTCGACGTACGTCACAAGACTAATTCATAATAGTTGCTGGAAGCTTCGTACTAAAGGTTCCCTCCAAGAACTCCCGACGTAGAAACATCTTTGTTACATTTGAAGAAAATATATACATTCGTTTTGATTTGGAAACCATTAGGCCAAAGGAAATAGTGATTTTTATTTTAAGAAATAATATTGATTTTTTGAAAAATCACTCTAGAGACCTCGCAGCATTTATCGAAGTTAATAAAAATATATACAAACGTATCCTAAAAAAAAATTATTCAAAGATATAATTTGTGTTTTGTATATATATACCTATGTATTATATATTATTGTATTTTGCATTTGAATGAAAAATAAAGAGGTTTCGAAAAAAAAAAAATATTGATTTGTATATATATAATGTATTGTATTATATATTTGTATTCTGTAACCATATGTAAAAATAAAGAGGTTTGAAAATAAAATAAAAAAAAATTGAAACCAGATCTCTCGAGAATAATGCGTAGCCTTTTTTTTGTATAAAAATCTTTTTACATATTTTTCCCGTTAACCAAGTATCATAGCTCATGTAGCAATATTTTATTTCAATACAAACAAGTCAAAGGCTTCTCGTACCTAGAACTACCTACTACCGAAATATGTTTGATTGAATACAAAATGGTTGAGACAAAATGACCAGCACTATTCAGTTACTTCACAATAACCTTGAATACCTGAAATCAGAAAGTACCCTCTCCATTCAGGGGATAAATAACATTCAAGGTACAATCACATCAGGAAAACTTAAAGAATCTAAACTCACTAGAGATCAATATAAGTTTTGGAACATCCGAGCAAAAATTTGACTTAATATCAAAATAACTTTTTTTTGTTTTAATAATATCCAAGTATTAAAAGGTATGCATTAAAGCTGAAATAAAAATTCCTGTAACTAATTCGAATTCGATTTTCAATATCTAATACTAAATTACCCAATATAGTAATTAATTCCAAATTTCGAATATCGGTAATTTGGACCTAAAAATATATTGATATAATAATTTTAAATTTAAAATAATTGATGTCAATTTGATTATGTTTAAAACATTTATTAAACTATCAGAAAAGGCATTCCATACAATGCAACCAGTTAAAAAAAATGCACTCTTTATTAAGAATTTAATAAATAATTAAGAAGTTAAATTAATTTAATTTGTTTTTCTAGTGATATTACTGGTTATTTATTAATATATTTAACAGTCGGGATACAATATTTTTTTAGTCTTATTAGCTACTTTGGAAAGTCGGCCTATAATCTGTACTATAAATTTTAAAAAATAGTTTTCTCAAAAACTGTTTAAGATATTATCATTAAATTGTTTGAAAATAGTTTGTTTCTCATACCAAAAAAAAAAAAAACACTTAATAATATATCTCGAACCTCTTAAAAAGTTTAAAAAATACTTAAATATTTTTGAAATTAGAGAAACGTTTATGTAGTTCAACAAAAAAGAGTAATTTCTATAGTTTCAGAGAAGATTCTAGAATTTTCAAGATCATAACACCAAAAATAATTAGAGAGAATATTGTCTTTTGATCCCCAGCCCCAATATTCCATTTTTATGAGTAATTTTTATTAATAAAAAAAAATTGGTGTCATGATCTTGAGATTGTAACATGCATCAACCAGATATGACTACTACTTTCCATTTTTCTGCATGCAGCTCTTTCACATCTTTGTTAATTGTGTCTATCCATCTGGGTTTTGGCCTCCGGTGTGGTCTCTTGACTACTAGTTTCCATTATTGTTAATGAATGACCAATAATATTCCTAGAAAAGCAGATGAAAATAATTTAACTCTAATAATTAATAAACAGCACCAAAATACATTTTCTTAACTGGTGGAATTGTATCTAACCAGTCAAGATAGTAATTTCTAATGATTTTTGGTTTCATTAAAAAAAAAATACATACATACCTATAACAAAAATGAAGGAATTGTATTTCAAATATGTAAATTTTTTATCAAATAAAGAATTAAACATTTTCTAACTCGAAGAGTTCATGGTTTTATGGAGTAGATTTTTTTTGGGGGGGGGTCATCTGTAACTGGGAAACTTAGGTAAAATGTAGTAGCCTGCTTAAAGGAGCTACTACCATAGCCATGAACCATTATAGCCCAATATAGTGCAATCTAGTGGTCAAAATGTAAACCACAATCCAATAAGTAATCATTTCATATTAATTTCTTTTAATACCTTAAATTTTCTTACATAATTATATTAATCATATCATTCATAAATGAATTGTTGAAATGAATAAAAAGTAAAAGGGTTTTCTAATCCAATTAAAGCTAGTCTTTTATATCCAGTGGCTCTCGATAGCCTTTTCACATCTAGAGATATCACTAGTCAAATTTAATAATTGGAATTAATCCAAAATAGATTCACCAACTTCAAATGAGTCAGAGAATGACCAAATAAATGTTTGTGGATCAGATAAATCTACTAATATTTTTGGTATACTGGAAGATTGCTGATTGACCGTGTGTATTAATAAATGGAATATGGTCCGGGTGTGGTCAAATGAAACTCAACTAGTAATAACTATTTTTATTTGAGCCATGTTTCGCCCCATGTTGCAGGGCTAAAGATACAAACACTTAACATAAGTAAAAAAGTAAATAGAAAATTACAAGGGTATACAATGAAACATAAAAATATTGTTCACCTAATTTTAATATTTTCTACACTGTTTACTTTAAAATTATTTTCAAATGTGACGTACTTAACAGCCATCTCCATTCCTCCCAATACTAACGGTTCACTCTGACTTCGGCTTATGTCAAATCAGGTATGAATTCTGTCTTGTTCATTTTCTTCTTATCCCTTTTCATTTCTTAGTTCGTACTTTATTCTGTATTTCTCCTTTTATATGCTACTATTTCCACTTTCATCTATTGTTTATAACCTTTTATTTTTCTAATTTAATTTTTACGTTTCATTGTAATTTTCCATTTACTTTTTTACTTATGTTAAGTGTTTGTATCTTTTTTAGCCCTGCAATGTGTGGCAAAATGTTGGCTAAAACAAAAATAGTTATTACTATTTGAGTTTCATTTGACCACAGTTGGACCATATTCCATTTATTAATATTTTTATTCTATTAAACTTATTTCTCAATATCTACTTGGGGTCTTACCTCAATCCTTGCACAATTTATTCTTGACCGAGGGAAATACTCAGCCGTCTCCGACATCTAAAACTATGTCCAGTAATTTGCCACTGATGGCTTCTCCAAAGTCTGACAGTCAATCATTAAGTTCTGGGAGGGACTTGGACAGATAAGGTCATTTAAGGGAACTTGATTATGGGCCTGACACTTGGCAGTGTGAATATAATAAGGTATCTAATGACTGGATTAACAATAATGCACAGCTGTTATCAGACAGAACATTATAATTTGTTTTAGGCTTCCCATTAGCATCCTACCATGACAGATGTAACTGCACTGAATAAGAAGAAATGCGACAAGATATATGGTTGGTTACAGTAGCATTTTTCTTTTCCAGAAAACTATTTTATATTAGCAATGGTATTGTTATCTACAAAAAAATCAACAGCCATGAGTTTCAACAGTTTTCATTTCCAGGATGAAAAGTCAAATTTCTGACTCAAACAAAGTGAAGTAGGAAGGACCAACTAATATTTTTGCGAAATTGAGTTTTATAAACTATATATAAATACTTTGTTTATTTTATATGAAAATCCTTTAGTTATTTTCTCTTTCACTTTGATTGTTAACACCAACAACGAAACAGAACACAAATTATTGTATATAAAATGTATGGTCAACTACCCAGAACATAGATATCTTCCACGAAAATTTGATTTAATGTCAAGCCAAAAATCATGCTTTTGCTTCTTTATGAGAAATTGTCTCCCTATACAGTGGGCTTTAGAAGATTAGCGGTAGATCACAGAAACATCGTATAGATGTATAAAGTAGAAAATTTCGTATAGAATGATTTTCCATTCTACTGAACAAAGTAAGAACATTGATTTTTTTTTTTCGCTTGGATAACACGTCTTCATTGATATAATAAAGAATTAACATAAATGATAAACAAGTATGTAATATTTTCACTAGAAACCAATTCGCAGCATTTATATTAATATTTATTGATGCTAAACATAGTTCTTATTTTTATTACATTATGCATTTTATGAACTTAACTAATGAGTCTGAATTATTTTCTATACGTATTAGTAATCCTCTAGCTTCCATTAGTGAAAAGGACTGCCAACAATTGTTGTCATTTATCTTGCTGTCCTGACCTATTCACCCCCCTCATCTCTGTTTCTTCCCTCTTCCATCCCTGGTTCTTCCATTTGTTTAAGGGTCATCCTTGCACTCCCTGTGGGTTCCAATAAGATGCATGCTTTTCTATGGCATTGTCAGCCTTCCATAAGGTATGGAACAATCTACTCCCATTTCCTTTTCTTAATGAGTTTATCTATGAGCTTAAGGCCCTAGCCCCACTTCTTTGTTGGAAATAATTTAAGGTCAAGTGCCTATGAATAAATATTTGAAATTTTTCCATATTACTTTGAGTGGTCCTTTATGTTTTTAATGCATATAGTAGTACTATTCAGATCATTTGCAGTAAACAGGCACAAATTTGTATCCTAGGATGGAACCTTTCTCCTTCCAGACTGTATATTTTGATTTTGCACATTCTGTTCCTTATTTCTTCATACTCACAGACAATGCTCTTCAGATAGAGGAATAAATCATTTCTGATGATGGACACATCTTGTCCCACATACACAAATAACTTATCTTCGACTCTGCAGTTAATCCTTATTTATTTTGTTGTAACTGTATATGAGGACATATCCATCTTTAATGATTTGTATTTCAATCTACTCAATATTTTGGAAGTAAGTGACATACTGTAATTTTTTGTCAATAAGAGTTATTTTTAAAAGATAAATAAACCTCATTTCACAAACAAGCACTCTTGTTATTTATTTTTTTTAATTACCGTTACTGAAATTAAACTGTTATTTTATAATAGAATAAGTCTTGCTCTAGCCACAATAGATAGAATAATTATTAAACTATAGATACCATGTATTTAAATATATTCAATATCTTGGAAGCAATGTGACATATAATATTTGGTCAATAAGAGCTATTTTTAATAGATAAATAAACTTCATTTCACTAACAAGCACTCTTGTTACATTTTTTTTTAAGTATTGCACACCTTTTCTGGGCCTGTTGGAATGTATAACAGAGTTTAATGGAAAAATCTACCAAAATATTGCAAATATAGCTGTCACAAAATATTCATATCTTGGCCTTCAATCTGGAATAATGAGTAATTACTCATAACATAAAGCAATAAAAAAGGACTTTAATTTTGAAGAAATTTAACATATATATATATATAAAAACATTTGAAAGAAAAAAATCTTTCATTCAGGTTGATCTAATAAAATAATAAATCACAAAAATAAACTAAATATTGATCATTAATTCATGATTCATGAAAACTGATCAAGACATTTTTTTTTTTTTTTACAAAAGAAACTATAATAATAAAACAGGAACTACAAACCAGTAAATAATAGGTATATCACCATCATATAGGCCAAATATTACAGAAATGGCACAATAATTAGAACTAGACATGAATAATATTGAAAACGACACAATATCTCAATATATAAAATATTCCTGAAAATGTTACAATTATTTACACTGTAATTAAAGGTACAAATGACTTTTCTTAATAATAAAAAAAATTACAAATAAACTATACACATAAAATGAAAATAAGCTAATAACCAAATTATCTTCCTCCATGATCAATGAAGAAATAAAATATAAAAGGAAACCTTCATAAATACAAAGGGTGTTATAAAATGTTTACAATTTTCAACAAATATATGATAAATCTAGGGTGATAAATCATATTAAACTTAAAATGTCATTTAGACAAATTAAATTATCGTAAGTATTTTTTTCTTCATCATTTCCTTCTTTCAGCTTTCATGCTCTCCTTGAAATCGGCAAGCTTGATTGTGTGTAATGTAGTGGTAAGGTGCAACCTTAGTTCCTGTAACGTTTCATTGTATACTTGACACAACTCACATTGAACGGCAGTCTTGAAAATCTCTTTCCTGAAAATAAAAAGAGTTTTATTAATCACAATCATTGTTGGTTGTGCGTCTGATCCCGATCTATACTTTAGCACATACAAACAAACCATAATAGGGGATCACTCACGACCAAGCTAAATTGTTATCAAGCCAGATTTCTCTTAGTTTTTTTTTTTTCATCATGTGCAATACTTACAATTGTATTCAATTTCATTTCGAACATAAACAAAAAGAAAATCTTAAACCAAACCATATCTACCGTTTGCATTTACTTAAAACAAAATAATATTTTTCAGGGAAATATTTTTATAATTTTAATTATACCATATTAAAAAATATTTTTCAGGCAAATATTTTTATATTTTGATAACACAGCTGACATTTAATTGACCAAATTAAATAGTCAATTTGGCTAACTTGAAATAATATATTTATTATTAATTCTCACGAATCTGTCTGTTGGATTCCCCAACTTTCCTTAGCGTTAGATAAAATTCCTTACTTTCTCTTTGTCCTTCCGGCTTCCAAAATAGGGAGATGAAAAAAATGTGAAATCTCCCCCAGAAAAATCCTTTGTCACAATATTCAAAAATATTTATTAATGACTACCATAAAGACTAGTTATAAATTTTATCTTTTGAAATATTATATACTTAAGTCTTTAAATATAATATAAACATTTTAGAAATACACATCTTGTAAAAGAGTAATACTACAAAAGAAAATACGTTTGAAATATATTTTGGAAAGAAATGAATCTCTCATTTTCAAAAGGGATTGGGTAGATTGCTTTACTCCCCATCCCTCAACTAACACTATAACAAGCCTATACTGGATTTCATCCTAAGATGAAAAACCAATATACAATCTAACTCAATTCAAAAAACCTCCCAAAAGTTTTTTAAATTATTTGAAAAAGAAAAAGAATGGAAAATAAAACAGTAGATCTAATTCATACCCTTCGGCTATCATGTTAAGTGTTTCCAGCCTTGACAGAATGGCATTGTCTCTAGCACCTTCTCCAACGAGCGATATGCCCCAGATAAGTGGATACAGGCTGGTGTCACAACCCTGAGGGTCGAGGAGCTCATCAGGTTCCAACTGATCCCATTCGTGAGGATATGAGACAGGCTGAGGTGTAACACAAGGGCGTTTCTTGAACAGCAAACTGCAAATTTGGTTAAAGTTAAATAAACATTTGAGGTTAACTAGAAATGACGATAAACTTGAATATTCATGAATGTAAAACTATATTAATCATAAAAACAATAACAATAATTGTAGAATTATTGCTAAGTGGTGCAATTGATTATTACTAAATATGAAATTTGTTTCTTTCTTAAAATTAGAGGCCAGAAAAAAAATGCTCTCTTTATCTCCCTCTCCACCCTACCCTATGTCTCTCTCCCACACACACACACACACTCTCTAGAACTTAAGTGCTTTTCACACAGTTGTACAAATACAGTACCAGGAATCCTTAAATTATAATGTGCTGATAGGCACTTTTTTGGACAGCTTTGGGTGAAAATTATGAGTACAGTATTTACTTTGTTACGAATATTGAATTTGAACTATCATATATTTCAAATCAAATGAAATTCAGTATTATTTAAAATTTTACTTTTTACTAGGAGATGTTTGAAACAACTATGAAGAGAACTAAAACAAAGCAAAATAATAAGAAACATACTCAGTGATGTATGATTTTATTCTCTCCTGTGACTTTATAATGCCAGGCCTCGACAGCTCACTGTGTGGTCCCTCCCCTCCACCCATGATATAGTCCATCCAGAACCTCAACTTATTTACCTGCAAAAAAAACAAAACAAATAATAATCAACTGATATAATCTAATAAATTAACATTAAGTTCTGTAGATTAATAACATGGAAATGATACCTATCTAAATAAAAAGATCAACAAATAAAGTTAAACTTGTAGTGATAAATATATCTACCCGAATTAATAAATCTTAAAAAATGATATTGGATTGATGATGCAGAACCGGTGGGCTGCTAAGTCTGAAGTGTTGGATATGAACACAAACAGTGGAGGACTAGTGGCTTGTAGAGTTGGCATAAAGGGTCTCCCGCTCCTCTATAACGATATATTTTACTATAATACTCGCTGACTATAGGGTATGAAAATAAGAAAACAAACTTTAGCAATATCATTTTTAATACAAAATAACTACTGTTAGCTTCAATACATTTCTCTCTATGCCCAATAAGCTTCTTTATCCCTCATTAAAAATTTTTTTTTGGTTTTAAATCAACAAATACGAGGATTGAAAATTTTAACTCTTTTACATTTTGTAATAAACCGTTTTTTGTTCTTTTTAATGTCAAGTGCTTTGAAAAAATGACAGCCAGTTGGAGACAAATCAAATAACTATGGTGGTTTAGGCAGGAAAAACTTTAATATGACAATAAATGACAAATACAATTAATTTATTGGCTAGTTTACAATTAGAAGAGCCTATAGAACTTTGTTCTTTAGGCTCTTATACCAATATCTATAACTGTTTATAAAAAAAATTGATGAGTGCACACTAATTGTTTGATATTTCAAATGTATACTTGTGTATATATTCCTATTATGTAAACTACAATGACAAATAATAGTTCTGATTCATGCCTGGATATTGGCACTTACGACACTCAGCTAGTAAAATCCCCTCACTTTTCTCAGTTTTTAGGCTCAGTTAACATCCTGTTAACATAGGGGTATTCATAATGTTGTGCTAAATGTAAAATGTTTTACCATGTTGAATGTTATAAGCATAGGATTGTGAGGAGCCCTATTTAAAGTCATGTTAAATGCATAAGAGATCCTAGTGGATTTTCTGAGCAATTTGTTTTATAATCTTTCCATCCAAAACTTCATGTTATTGTTTACTTCTAAGTTTTTATTAAAGTAATTTATTACAACAGGCCTAAATTAAGTGAAAATTGGAAGTTGTGTGAAAGTTTGGCTACTGAGTGTCTTGTTGATCTTTTAATTTGTGAGGAAGAGAATCAAGATGAGCTAATTATTGACTGTCATTACATTGTTATTATTGTCATCCATTGCTTTATTGATTTTTAAAACGACCAAAACAATACATTACACAATCAAAACACAAACTACGAGCAAGTAACCTAACACGACAACAAACAAAATAATGAAGAGCTCAGCTGGTCTGTTGCGTGATGTCATTCTCCATTTAACAGACCTAATAACAGACTCTCAACCATTTTATACTGTTTTAACAATGGTAAAAGAAGGAAATATTAACTAAACTAAAGATTATGAATACCCCTATTATGTGAGTCTGAAACTGAAGTTCTATCACACCAATCATATGCTTTTGACTTGTGTGCAACTCACTACCATTTTTAATAAATAAAAAATTTAAAAAAAGAAAATAAGGTCCATAGGAGTCAAAATATGGAATGCATTGAAGCCAAAGAACGTCCCTTAAGAACTTATAGAAGCCATAAAATCTTCGTATAAGGGCTCAAAGGGTAAGGTCAGGATGAATGGAAAGGAGTCTAGGAGCTTTGATATGAAGAGAGGTGTCAAATAAGGATATAGTCTGAGCTCTCTTCTCTTTATTGTTCTGATGAACGAGGTATTGAAAATAAATAAACAAAGGACGACACAAACACTAGGAGGGAAATGGAACTTGAGAACAGTTTTTGCTCAGACACTTCTCTATGCCAATGATATTGTACTCATAGCAGACTCTGTCCAGAATCTTCAGCAAACTGTAGTGGAATGGGAAGCGGAGCTGGAAAGAAAAGGCATGATGATAAATACGAGTAAAAGCAAAGTCATGCAAATTGGACAAGAACCCGGAGATGTGCAAATTACTTGAAGAGGAGAAATCATAGAGGCAGCAGAAGATTACAAGTACCTAGGTACAGTTATTAGCAGGAATGGTAAAATTCAACAAGCAATATCTAATAGGATCAAAAAAGCAAACAACATTTATTACCAAATCTACCATACTGTTGTTGGGAAACGTGAAGTTGTGAAAAAAGTAAAAGTTCACATTTTTAATGCTATTTACCTTCCCACCCTACTATACAGAAGTGAGAGCTGGGTCTTTCTCGACATATTGAGGAACAGAACAACCGCCTCATAAAAGTAGCTGGCCGAACACAAAGGGAACACTTCAGAAATACCAGAATAAGAGAGGAGCTAGGGATGAAACCACAAACTGAAATTCTTGAGAAAAGGCATTTGAAGTGATTGGACATGCCGAGTGGCTGAAGGCCTTGGGCCACGCAAATTCTTCGAAGCTAGACCAAGAGGAAGGCCAAGGATACCGTACCAAGACTGTGAGATCTTGTCTATCGATGCTTGGATCGAGGCATCTCCACACTGAGAGGCACTGAGGAGGAAGGAAAAAAGATAAAATTTTTATTTCTTGATTCAAAAAACCTAATTTTCTTCAAACTAGAGAGGGAAACTTTTTGGTTGGAGGAAACCTTGGACATTGGAGAGGAATTAATTGAAAGTAACAGAAATTATTGTAAATATAAATAACATTGTCAAAGATAAATTTTCTTTAATTTACCACATAAAACAGGAACTTGCATTTAATATGTTCCAAAGTAATACAGTGAAACTTATTTACAATGCACCGGTCATAATTTAAAAATCTCCAGTAATGCATAGGGTTAGTTCAGATCACACAATCGTTAAAAGGTACCAAATAGATAAAAAGAACATATTCCACAAAATGTGAAGTTTTTGGTATCAGTTATAGTGAAAAAAAAAGTGGGTATGAACATAGCTGCCACAAATTCTAGGAATTTTTCCCATTTAAAAAATCTTCAGTCATTGGAAACTTTACTTTCAGCAGCTTGATACACTGGTTACAGCTTTAATGATATAATTTTCCCCTGATTAAAAAGGCACTTGTTAAAATGTCTTAGAGGTTGGTTAAAAACCAAACTGAAACAAAAATACATTTTGACAAAAATAAAATAAAAATTTAAAGAAATGATTCCCTCCTACTCTCTTTCCTCTTTCCATCACTACAAACAGAGAAAATTAGCAATATTTTCATTTAGAAATATAAATTTTAAGATGTTGAGGGGACTGTAATGCCTTGCTTTTTCAACAGATAAATAGATTCTTGAATTTGAACGAATTAAATAAATTATTGTGAGGTGAAATATCAGGATTCTATATTACTTTAATTTATATATCTATGTATCTGTATACCAGAAACATAATTTTTTTTAGCAATTCTTACAAAAATTTGTTTGAATAGTTCACACTTATTCTTTGCATAATGAGGTACTAGGTCATAACATCGAGAGTATTAAAATGTTCAAATATATTACTCGTTTCATATAATACATTTTACATTATGAAGATAAAGTTTAAAAATAAAAAAAAAAATCAGAACATTTTTAGCTTTTTGGGACCTCATAAAGCGCAACTTTTTTTTATCATGCAAATGAAGATATTAACACCATTTCCTACTTCCAACAATTAATTAGCCTAAATTCCCTTTTTGAGTCTATGTTACCTCACCTATTAATTACAAATTATCCTTCTAACAATAAAATTTTTCTAAAAATCTATGAAATCAGCCCTATATAATCTGGTGATTCTATTCCAAAAACTTCATTCCACAAGAAATGTTACACGATGCTTAAAGACAGAGTGCCACATGTGTTATATTTTTTAAAATGAAGAATAAAATTAAAGTTTAATACATAAACAAATGATATAATCACCACTTCTAAATCCATAAGTGTTATCTTTGTATCAAACAACACTTCAAGATCATTTTCAGGATAAAAAGCTGCTCCAGTTTCTGGTTCAAAGCCAAGTCCACACAGAGCTCCAGTCAGCTGCCGTCTTTCAGAATCTGCCCTAAGATGACAAAGTAATTTAAGTTAATTATTCATAACTATTGGTTGTTAACATTATCTTTGATATCATGAAGAAAAAATAACAAAAAGTGGATACTATATAAGAATAAAAAACTGATATTTGCCTTCACCAAACCAATGTTACTTTTGTAATTATTAAAAATATATTTCCTATTGATTTAAAAATCAATCTCAATATGAAGTGAGATATTGGGTGGCTCTTGCATCTTCAAGGTTCTGAATAATATTAAATATCAACTATAAATATTCAATTAGAGGCAGTACCAAATATAAATAAAAAAAAGCTTAATTAATGAGAATTTTATAAACGTAAATAATATTTTTTACCACGATAGAAACACACAAACACATTTTAAAAAATGTTTTAAACAAAAAGCTTCCTAAAAAAATGAAGCCAAAAATAAAAATAGTAGGAGAAAATAACAAGTAATGGATAATTCTCAAACTGTAGTGATAGAATTTCTATAATAATTTCGAATAGAATTTTAAAAGTACAAACAGCTTATATTAATGTTCAATTAGCTAATCTCAATAAATGGCCAAGAAAAAAACATAATTATTATGTGGGAAATTTACAATTTTTAAAAGCATGGTAATTAAGATCAACTGTAATTTAATAATCTCTTATACAATTTAGGGGTAAGAAAATAAAAGGAATAGACCAAAAGATAAAATGTATGAATGAGGAGTTTCTATGGATGGGAAATTATAATAATCTTCCCTTGAATCACCAGTAAGATTTAAATTTTTTTTAAATAACACTCATAACTTCCAACTTACTGAATCTGAAGAACTATACTTTATGGTATCATTAAAAACATAATAAAATATACTAATTGATTCACTATTGATTAATAGTTGCATGATACATACCTGAGTTCTACCCTCGGAGCAAAGATAAGGCAGACTAGAGAGCTCAACCCATGGATGTTAGGCATAATTGTTGTATTCCTCAAGGTTAATCGATTAGAACCAGCATTCTGTGTTACGGAAGCTGCAATGACAAGCCTGAAACAATAAAAATCTTGACTAGAATACAAAGCAATTCCAGGATGTTTAGCGAAATAATTTTCTTTGGCAAGACAGCACGTCTTGCTTGGGTGGCTCCTGAAAGAGAACTCAGACAGAGACATACCCTGTCTTTGTCTTCTCATAAGCAACTGAAAATTTAAAAGAAATTGACTTTTTTTATCCAGATCCGTGTATGTCTTGCCTGGGTTAATTCTGAAATAGAACTAACTTGATCTCTTCTTCCAGTACTTGACACCGGTCCAAAATAAAACAATTGAAGTCTTTTTTCTTTATTAATTGCCATTCTGCAGTCTATTAATGTTAAAAAATAATTGCTGATTAGTTTTTAATTCTTCTAAAACTTAATCCACTTTGTAGACGTAAAATAACATGTTTTACAAACTTTCACTGCCGTTACATATATCGTCAATTACAAATGCATGGTGATTGGTGTTTGTTTTATCTATAATACACTGTTCTGGTCTCTTAACAAAATAAATTTAATGTTCAAATATCAAAATTTTAACTTAAAAATAAAAACTATTCATATTCATTTCACATACAAATGATTAAATAAAGGTTATTTATCAACACACTGCATTAATATGCAATTTAAAACTTATAATGATCCAAAATTTCAAAAGAATTATTTATAATTCATAAATAATTATTTTATAAATTAAATTTTTAAATATAAAACCATCTTTAATCATCAAACAATGTTTTTTCACACTATTAATATTGATCATTTTTTTTTATAATTGTCTTGATATTCACTTTTAATTGTTCTATTCCCAATGTTTGTTTTATGTTCATTGTAACAGCTAATACTTTTACTTTTTATTTTTAGTAGTATAAAAAAAACTACAATACATTATTCACTACAACATATAAGAAGAATTTATTAAATGTTGATACAGTTAAACTTAGAATTGAGAGTTGGAGGTTTACAAAGTTATTTATTGGATACTGGTTCAAAAAAAAGTAAATAAAAAACCTACACTTTATTTACACATTTTACAAATATCCGAAATGAGTCGTTGAAGCCGATCATTATTGATAAGGCTCTCAAAAACATGTTAAAATTGTAAGCAGAAAAAAATAATATCATAAGTTTGGTCATCTGGTAACATCAGCATTACATGATTTTTTTTTAACTGTCAACTTTGCACCAAAAAGTTTGATTTGCTTGAAATTTAATTCTTATATTTGAAAAATCTCATCCGCGCCTAAACAACAAATCCTAAACAAAGAGTGTCCTTGTTTGATCTTACATGCAAAACATTGATTGTAGCAGAACTGCTCTAATTCACTTACAATGATTCACAATGTAAATACTTCAGTGATAATTGTTATCGTCTTATATTGTATGTAAGACCTTCAATGCATTTTACATAACAGAAATTGTGGATAAATTTGTTTGTAAGTATGTCTATCAATTGTGGTCAACTTAGTGGTAGGATATAATCGATAATGTGGGAATTTACCTAGGGAAAGTAAATTTAAAAAGATTTTACATTGGTGTTTCTTCAGATCCGATATGTACTTAAGGCATAAATATAAAAAAACTGTAACCAATTTTTACGGTTATTTACACTTTTTGTGCAAACAATGCGTAATATCGACCAAATTTAAAAGACGAAATTGTTAGAGAATTCAATTTCCAGTGAAAATTAGTCTTCATAATTGAGAATCAGTAACCCTATGAGTTCATCATCATGATCAGGATATTTAAAGTATGATCACGGATTGATAATTTTCTAATGGAATTTCTACTGTGAATATTTACAAGAAAAAATTACCTGCTATGAGGGTCCATAGGATAAGTATCCAAGAGAACAGAGTTGACAGAATTCCATTCAATGATCGTTTCTTTACCTTGACACTTCTTGGGAAGTGAATACAAGTTCATTTCTAAAGGTGAGCGAGGACCTTTCAAAGTTACCTATAAAAAAAAGTTTTTAAACTAACATTTAAATTTAAAGTTAACACCACTCAATTAATATTTAAGACCACACAGCTTCAATCCATTCCTTTTACGGCTGAATAAATATGAGCAGATTAAATTAGCTATTAATTTTTATAGAGTAAGTAACCATTGAATAAGAAAAAAAATATTGGTACATCAAACAAGTGAATGAGCAACTGAAAGAATAGAGAAAATTATAATTAAGATAAAAAATTTTGCTTTCATGTAAAGTCTCAAAAATTTCGCCTTTCAATGTAAATCCTAAGCTAGCTAGATATGTATATTTCAAATTTAAAATAAATAAATTAACCATACAGACTTAAAAACAAAATTAAATATTAAAAAATAACAAAATATCAATTATCTATCAGACATGGTATTTGCTCTCCTGTGAAAATGTTCAAGGTTTTTAATTAGCAGATAACAAAATAGTAAGAACTCATATTCAATATATGAAATAATAATGATATTGGACTCTTACAACTAAAAACAATTTAACAAATGGCTGAATCTTCAAAACGATAACCAAGCATTTAAAATTAACTTCCAGGCTTATTTTTAAATATTACTATTGCATACCATAAAATTAGAAAAAAAAATTACAAAGAAAAAAAAAAGTTGTGTAAATAAAAATAAATCACTAGTAGTAGAAAGAACGACAATTAGAGTTATATAAATGTAACAGGAATACTTTAGAATAGCAACTGTAGATTATGAGAGAAATTCAATAGAAAACACATTACTAATGATGCCCTTATAATAATAAAGCTTTAAAGTTTAAATGCAAATTTTTGTCCTTCATTTCACATGAATAGATTGAGTTAAAAATGAAACTTGTTGGATTTACACATCCAAAAATTGTAATATTCAACTTAAATAAAAAATTTAATCTCACTTTAATACTCCCTCAATACACGAGTCAAGACACTGTAAGTCACACATCATATGATTCACGGAAACCTGACTACCTCCATCACGACTAGTTATACACTGGTCAGTGTTGGATGGAAAAACAACTTCTTTGGGTAAAGTTAATTGTTACCACAATAACCAGTCTGGACTGAATTTTGTTCTACAAGAAATTATATGTTTTCTAACCAAAAAATGTATCTCATTTTAATTAATGAAACTCTCTCAACATTTGTTAAAGGGATCCTGGTCGTAATGCACATATGGTGCCCTGGGTGAGGATTTATAGATTTATACATTTAGTGAGAAAATTATTTTATTGAGAGAGATTTCACCCATTTTCTAATTACTCCTTTTTTCTTTCTTTCAACAATTAATTATTCCTACTAATTATAGTTAAATGTTAATATTATTATTATAAATATTTTACAATGATTTTTATTGACAATGAACGATTTATTAATTTGAATTATTATAAGATTTAAATATTTTTAAATTAATACATTAAAGAGACGTCGAGGGCCAGGCTGTTCTATTATTTTTGTTGCTAGGAAACATATTGTCTTTAAAGTTGGAACCTTCAATTACTGAAGTTTCTTTAAAATTTCGTATTTGTGTTGACACCATACCCGATTTTAATGCCCCTTCATTTTCATCTCAAATCAAGGTTTTCAACGGTGAACTTTCCTCCTGGACATGCTTTTGGGACACATTCATTTCACCTGTCTATGATAATGCGCATTTTGTGCCCGTGCATAAAAGGTGAGCCCGTTTCTCACTTCTGGCAGGATTTTCCTTCGATGCCGTCTCTTACCAACTTGGTAAGCTTTGATGTGAGAATATGACAATCCATGTGTCCTCACATCAACATGCTTACAAAGGGTACTAAATCACAAATACCCCACATATGGTTGTGAATAAGCAATGTATTCATCTTATTTGGCCGAAACAGGGAAAGAAATCGAATCTGTTCGTGTTTTAGCCCTGCAACATGAAACCAATGAGAACATGTCCATATTGGCTCTTCGAGCATTGGGTCCTATCACCAGGCGGAACTTCGAGCTTTGCCACACTAATGGCGAGTTCTCCTCCGTGGATGAAGTTATCACATTCGTTAGGCAGCGATTGATAGTCTACAAACTTTCTCACGAGCTTGAAATGTGACTAAGCTCAGATGATTCACACACAAGGCCTTCGATAAGAGGAAGTACGATGCCTTCCTGCTTGCTAGCCAAGAAAGTCTGAGAGATTATGTATTCCTGCACTTAACCGCCTAGACACATGACTCCTAGAAAACCAGAAAGATTAGGGCATCTCCAGTCACACAATTCTTCCTTGCAAGCGAAGTCCACACCCTCCGGCAAGGACACGTCCCAGCTGTAATGGGCGATACCTCTTGGGATGATGTTTATAATTCCTGATTTGATGCCCTTAGGAACACTAAGCCTTAGTAAAGTCACCATGTTTCTGCTGAAACTGTCTAAGATCAGGTCATCAAGATTCACATGCATGTTTTGCAGTGCCAAATACCACAGGATGTTGCATGTGGAAAGTCAGCTGGTTCTCCAGCTGCTCGAAATTCCTCAGAGTCCGGGGACTTTGTGGGTCATACCCATGACTTATCTATATCTCATAACCTTCCTTCTGAAGAGCTATATTTAATAGACCTAAACATTCTTCACAAGCACGGCTGTTACTGGACTCCGGGAGTCAGTACACATTTATTACTACTCAGAAGTTGCACACTTGTATTCAATATTTATTATATCTATTAAAATTTTAAACCTTCGAATAAATTATATAGATCCAATCACGCACTATCAAAAAATTCTAACATTTTAAAGTGATTCCTTACCCAACCATTTGTCTGAATTTCCTTAAATGGTTGAAGTTCAGGATTTTTTAAACCCCAAGATATCTACAAAATTTTTAAAGATACATAATGAAAATGAACTCACCTTACTGCGACACTCTTCAGGTCTAGGAGGTTCAAAATTAATATCAGACAAATTGTCATTATACAAGTCGGCATTCAGTACTTCAAGACAGTGGTTTGTGGAGGATGATCTTTCTGAAGCTTCTCGTAACATGTGGTTTTCCTGTGAATAAATAGTATTCATTTTAATTTACAGAAATACTACATTACAGTAAATATCTGTTACATAGACAATTGTAGGAACCAACATTTGTCAAAGCGTTAAAGGTTTTTTGAGTTCTAACTAAAATTTTATCTCAAATATATGGTCAAACTTTGTATTGTTAATCTTATTTTGGATATATTTATTGTGTAAAAAAAAAGGACAAATTAACATAAATAGAATATTCAAAATGAAATATACTCACTCTTGAAAGATAAGGCTCGTCAATTGGCTCTGCAAAACCATTCTTTATCAGATAGTAATTAAAAGACATTTCGAAAGGAATATGAGCCTCAGATTTTTTTGAAAGTAAATCTGATGAAAATAATGTTACAGCCATTACATTATTGACAACTGAAAAAATCTGAAAAACAAAAACAAAAAAATTAACAGTTACCATAAAAAACAAAAAATACATTGAAACATCTCTCAAAGACACATCTCCGAGGAAAGATAAATCATTCACTTAGAAGTGTCTGTTTATAAGAAAAAAAATTTAAAATAGAGATTATATATAACTGATATATATATTCAGTTAGTTTATGGTGTCTAACGAATAGAAATGTAAGTTTTGTAAGCATAACACGTTCCCTTTGAAACTACCCAATGGTATCATTCTAATGACATACTTGTGACTCTAGTGACATACTACTTAATTAGCAGGTCTTGTGGCCATATATTTTTTAGGCGCCTCGGAGAATTGTCAGGAATGGAAGAAGAAACAAGGTTAGAAACTAATGGGTTTGGGTAGTTAGGGAGTTTATAATGGAAGGAATGGTATTTGGTTCGGGCTATATTTGTTACATGGAACATTAAGGTCTTTATGTATGATTTTATATTATACAAAGTAAGGAGCATTGAGGATTTTGGATTGGATAAAAGAGGAATTTGAAGGTTCAGTGGAGCCCCAAAGCTGTATGTCCAGATTAGCCTTATTACAGTCATGTAGATTAGGAATTTGAAGATTAGGTCTTTTGTAGTAGATTGGAAGTTTAGACCGTTTGCCTAGTAAAGTAAGTGCTGTAATAGTTGGGATCGACGTGCAGTTTCCTGTCTTTTCAGTCATGTGTGAGGATTCCAGGTTAGTCATTTGTCAAGTTGCAATCCAAGGTAGCGGATCTGTTCGACAGGGGTAAGAGTAACATTATTAAAGGATACTGTAGGGCAGTTAGTGGGTTTATGAAGAAGGGTAAAAGTGATTTGATGGGATTTATTTTAATCCTTCAATCATATCACCATTCTTCAAGGGCTGTCATATGGAATTGAAGAGTTTGGGATGCAATTAAAGGGTTATTATTATCAGCGAGCACACATGTGCCATCGGCATACATGGTGAGGATAGGGTTAAGATTGGTTAGGATGTCAACTATATAGACAGTGTAGAGGATGGGACCAAGGATAAAAACTTGAGGAACACCAGTGGACTGAGAATAGAGGGATTAATAGGAACCATTGTACCTTACTTGGAATAATCTATCAGCGAGAAAGGAACGGATGATGATGAATAAGTATGTAGTAGGTAGGAATTTACAGAGATAGTAAAGCAGACCCAGGTGCCAGACTCGATCAAAAGCCTGTTCTACATCGAAGAAGACTCCTGTGCAGTACATTCCACGCTCCAAAGAAGACGAGACAACGTCCACCACATGATGACATTGCTGGATAGTGGAGTGGAGTGTTTGGAATCCAAACTGGTGATCAGGGATTATATGATTGGAATCTAGGATGGGGTATAGGCGTTTCAAAATGAGTTTTTCAAGGATTTTGCCCATGATCGGTAATAGAGAGATAGGGCGGTAATGGATGGGAGGATGGGTATTCTGGTGGCTTTTGAGATTTGGGTATCATTTTAACTATAGAAAATTTCCACGGGTCAGGAAAATATGTGGAATGGAGTACAACATTATATATGTAGGTGAGGAATAGGATGGCTTTCTAAGGAAGAAGTTTTAGGATGTGAGATGTTATTAGGTTGTGTCCAGGAGCTTTGCGGGTAGGTAATCTTTGAATGAAACTAGATATTTCTGAAGGAGGAAATGCTTTAGGTGAGAGTCATTTGGAGCGAAATATTTAGTTCTGCTTCAATATATTCAAGATTAATTGGGTTAAGGATATCAGGATGTGAAATGAAGGTTTTAGAGAGGTAAATCCAAACAGATCCACCGCTTGGACCCCAAGAGATCCCACTACTTCAATCTTAATTGATTTAAATTATTTAGAACTAGTATAATTTACAAATATAAAAATTGTTTGGAGGCCATGGTGACTTAAATTTATAAAGATAACAAGAATATATAGAGGTCATATATCAGCTGAAAACATAAATGGATTTCATTTTAGAAAGAGGATAAGAAACATTAAATTTGAACCAAAACAAATGATGGGATCTTAATGAAATTAGAGATGTGCCCATTAAAAAAAGTTTCATTAGTGGTTAAACTAGATATAATTTATTATCAATGTTATAGGAAATATTTAAAAAATATCAAAAATTGTTATCAAATTCTACGAGATATCTTTTAGCTCCTCAATTATGATTATCTCCTAGTATATATATATATTGTAATATGCTCTTTTTTAGTAAATAGTATATTTTGATGTATAAAGGGTTTTTAATATGTTTTATTTTATGTATCATTTTAAATATTATTTGTTATTTTAAATCAAAAAGCAAGCTAACCAGTTTTCTTTGTCTAAAAGAAATACGCTGTTTCAAAACAAAAAAGATGGCGGTGCGCGTCCTTCCAAAGTGTTCGTTGGTTTGGTTGTGTTAAGATGGACTGAAGTTTTTCAACCTTCGTTGTTTCTATACAGTAATTATAGAAAAAGAAAAATCAAAGAAGAAAAATCAAAGAAGAAATAGAAAAACACAACAATTGTCAATAGACTGTTCGCATCACAAACCATAGCAAGTAAAGCGGAGCGATTGTACCACAATCGATTATTTTTGGATTGATCAGTAAACATCGAAGATAGAGGAGAGATTCATTCGTTGTTTGGGCGCGCAAGTGAAAGGATGTCTCCAGGATGAGGAGGTCCTCATGAATTTCTATCCAGCAAGAGTAGGAAGCCAGTTTGAACGATAGGACATAACATTAGAAAAAAGAAGATGCAAGAATAATCAAAAGAAGATTGTGAACTTGGTTAGTTTTGCTATACATAAAAATAGATTCATGTATAAAATAGATATTAATTTAATTAAGAGAAATCATTGTAAGTGTCTGTATTCTGATTGCCTAGCAACAACACGCCCTGAGATTAAGAGTCTCTTTTATATTATAAAAGTTAAATAAAATTCTATTATCCATTTAGTATTAAAGTTCTTAATTTGAACCCAAATTATCTTTTATATTAGGAAAAAGTTTAAAATCGATTATAATTCTTTTCTTTTATTTTAAATAATTTTTTGATTATTACAATATATATATATCTTTTATCTCCTTGATACTACTTACTTTAGCTATTCCAGTATTATTTTTAAAGAATCTAGAAAATTCCTTGCAGCTCTCAGGGGACCAACCACCCCGTGGGTTCTTAGTGAAAGATGGTCCAACCTCTGCAAGGCTTGCTTCAAGTGCTAAATCAGGCTCCTCTTTCACATTAGTTAAAGATTTAGGGTAGTCTCTCAATTCCTTTGTGCAGATCGATTCTTGGTTACCATAATCAATGAAGATTACCTGAAAATAAAATTATTACATTTATAATTACTATTACGAATGTGTTTTATATCAGATTTTGAAACAAAATGGGTGATGATATATAACAAATATGAAACAAAATGATATATCAAAATTTTCTTTCTTGACTTAAGTTTTAAAGAAATCCTGCATTTTATTTTACCTGATTCTGTCAAAACGATTTGACTAATCTATAGCAAAATTTGTGGTTAGTCACTGGACTTATTTGCTCCATCACATTAAATAAAGATTTTTATTTTCATCTCTGTTTTGTTGTGCTTAAATCTTAATCCCGATGAACCCACAATAAAAATCCAACAAATCTATTTAAATCTTTAAAACCACTAGAATAATTCTAATAAATGTTTAAATATATTTTAAAAAAATTTTTGTAAACATTACTGAGTGTAGCGTTTACAGTATCAATAAGTATTAGTTACTACGATGTTACTGAGACAATGCTTATTTAACCTGTCACAGGTGCTTTGAAATACTAAGCCAAGTATAAGGTGGTGAAAGGTCAAACTGGCCCTTTACTTCATATATACGAGGGTGGTTTGAAAAGTTTCCGACCTAACAAAAATACAAGACATTTTTTCTGAATTTTTAACAGTCTCCTTGTAACCCTACACACTTCTCCCATTTCTGTAACCCATCCAAAAAGTACTCAGCATTTTTCTCTGCAAAATAATTGTTTACGAAGGTGATTGCCTCCACATTTGACAAAAATCTCTGTATTCCCAGCGCAACTTTAAGAAAAGGAAACAAAAAGAAGTCGCTTTGGGCTAGATCAGGTGAGTAAGGCGAATAGTCAAGCGTCATTCGTAAAACGAAATTCGTAGATTTTCACCATGGCAACCGCTGAGGTGTGAGACTTTCCCAGCCGAGAAAACAGTTTTTGCTTTTTTTTTTTTGGAGCCGGTTCCCCTTTTGCAGTCCACTGTTTGGACTGTATTTTTGTTTTGGGCGCATAATGGTGTATCTGAGTTTTATGTACAGTAATTCACTGGCACAAAAACTCAGATTTATTGCGCCAACAGTGTTAGAAATATTCATTATGTAACAAACACGTTTTTTTGACATGTTCATTCAGCAGGGAAACCTCTACTATCTCTCTCACTTTAATTTGGCGGTTGTCTTGCACCATTTGGTGAACTTTGATGTTTTCATCAGTAGTTGCAGTTTTTGGGCCTCCTAAATGTTCGTCTCCCAAGTGGCCACGTTTAAATTCAGCTGCCGAAAATTTCACTATGGTAAATGATGGTGCAAAGTCCCTATACACAGAATCCAACTCATCTTTGATTGCCTTTCAAAAACAAATATTTAATGACAGCTCAATACTGTCCATTTTCACAAAAACACATCAACTCACTCAAACGAAAGTTACAAAAACACTGCGTGTCCAAAATGGCTGAAACTTTGGTGGGTAACTGTCAACAGATGAACAACCTTTCTTTTATTTACGAGTGCTGCCATCTTCCTGTTGCAGTCGAAAACTTTTCAGACCACCCTCGTACATATTTTTTTTGTTTGATTACATGAAAAATTAAACAAATGTTTTAAAACAATAACAGCTCAAAAGTAACAAACCTGAACTCTAGTAACTGCTCCACTTTGATCTACATCGATACTGCTGATAATGCGAGCTCTGTAGTACTCGGATGGGCCATTCTTATCATTAAAGGGGGCGATACAAGGAGAGCCATCGTCATAGGGACCGGTATATAGTGGCAGAGGTTCGCTTATTCTGAAATACAACACAATTACTACAACTGCTCACAAAGAGTGAATATAACCTTTATACAACGGTTTATAGTTTAAATTAATTATTCATAGGCTATATAGAAAATATTGTCAATACTGGAAGTTAATTAATTAACTGTATAGATAATACAGGATAAGGTGCTGAGGACAGCAATAAGAAATTATCACAAAGTAATAAAATAACTATCTATAGATAGCGCTAAAGTTACAACCTACATTGCAGTATGAGGGCTTAGGGATGGTTAGTTGATTAATCCTTCAATCAAACAGGCATAAGCTCAAATTAAGAACTGAAATGAAGGGTATTATTGAATATTTTCGAGACTATGAGGTCATTTCTAATGTGATGTTCTTTCTAATGAGATCATTTCTAACCTTATTCTTCAAAATGTGGTTAAGATATCGATATTGTTTTACAACTAAGATCTCAAGATTATTGATGAAAAATTTGTAATAAGTTAATATTTAAACTATTATTACCAATGAGTGAATGAAATGGTATAGAACATTTGTTGTTCTGAGAATAGGGGGAAAAAAAACTAAGATCTGATAAAAAATTTTCTAAAAAGAAGCCTGAGTTCTCCACTACTCAATAATAAGTAAAAAAAATTAACGACTCAGAGAAGTAAAATAATTGTCACTATTACTGAAGCTAGATGGTTTAATTGACAATAGATTAATAACAGGTTAACATAATTAACAAAAGGACACAACAGTAGTGAATGTAATTAACATTAATCTCAAATAACATATAATAAAAAGGTAATTTAAAATATCTTAAGAAAGAACAAACATTTGACTTCATAGTTAATGTTAACATTTAAGAATGTAACCACCTGTTTAGTGATGAATGGATCCAATAAATCCTGTTAGAATTTACAGGCTCATTAACATTTACCCAAAACTTGGAAGGACTTTCAACCTATAAAAAAAAGTGAGAGTTAGACCATTTTAATTATCATCTAGATCAGGAAAACCTACTACAATTTATTGAAATAATACTAAACCAACATACGTGAGTGAACACAATAGGAAGAATACTCGTTCCAAGAGATGGCATATTCGTCTTCTTAATGGGCATAACTGCTTTTCTTTTGTTAACATTGAACAGGCTCGGTGTCAACCTGTCACCAAAAACTTCTTGTGCCCTTTTACGTGCTTCATGCGGTCTATGCACAAAGTAAAATTGAATAATACCATATAACTGAAATTAAATTAATAAAAAAATTACACACTATTCTATTGATATACTTTAGAAATATGAATTCATAAAGAAAAAAAACTTATACCACTTCAACTCATGAAGGGGAAGGTTCAGTACTGTGTGAGGAAGTACTGTTCTCGAATAACAGTTGTGAAAGGAGGTGCTTTTTTTTTAAGATCACACTCAAACACCAGGTTTTTTTTTCTCCAATTAAGGATACCCACTAAATAGAGGCAGGGTGTGCCCAAGGAGGGACTCCTGAATCCAAAGAGCAGACTCGCAGCTGATTTAATATAATAAAAGTTTATCTGTCACAGCAGGATATAGGATATAACACCTAGGTTTGGGACAGCACCTTAGTGAGCTACCCCACTCTCTATGAATTCTAAGATTTATTACACAACAGTAGACAATCTAAGGAACTGTTTTGTTACTGATTCCCAAATGAGAAAGATGATATTTCTATTTTAACATGCTTTTAGGAAAATAAATACAGACTTTTTCAATAAAAACAAGGTATTTCTGATCTGACAGGAAATACTAGTCGTATTTGATTGTCTAATGGCATGAATTTCTGACATGACATGAGTTAGCACATATTGGGCACATATTAAGATGAATAGCTATACAGTTTATCAACGAGTTGAAATGGTTAAACTTGAAAAGTCAATTCAAATAGTTAAATGCTTTGTACATTATAAAAACGTGGTAAAAAATACAAACATAATCAAGGAGAAAACTATTCCTCACAATGAAAATATTCAAAACTATTGGCTTAGTGAGGGATTGTCCACGTCTTACCTTTTATTAAAATGTGCCAAACCATGAGACATAAATATTAGATTAGTGGCTGAGAATATAAGAGAAATCTCAATGTTCTTATTTTCCACAATGTTTCGAGCAAGTTGGAACATATCATACCACTTGAGAAACAATTGATTCATCCACAGAGAAATTCAATCAGTATTTTAATATCAAGGTTCTGAGACAGGACATGTCCTTCAAGATCATGTGACTTAACACCCACTAATTATTTTTTGTGGGATTCTTTGAAATCACTGATGTATGTGAACAAACTACAAATTGCCAAAGATCTTAAGATTAACACAAGTGCCATTAATGAGGAAGAGAGTGGCATAATGACAAAAAGTGATGGAAAATTTAACCTCTCGTATTCACTGATACACAGTATTCATTTAGCCAACACAGTATTCATTTAGAAGCAAGGTTATAATTAGTATGATCTGGTATTCCATGCTGAACAGAAAGCCTTAAAAAAAAAAATTAAACAATCTGATTTAAAAGGATCAATGTGTTTTTATTTCAATTAAAATTTATCCGGTCTTTACTGAAAACCATTTGTATGACTCAAAGAAGCAAAACATTAAGTATATAAGAGGGGTGATAGTCAGGGTGGTGTAAGTAAATTAATCCTCATTTTAACAAAAAGATGTTTGAAATTTTTAAGTTTCAACTTTGTGAAAGCTGGAAATATGATAACTGCTTAGATGAAAGCAATAAAGTTTCAAGTTTTCAACTTTTTTTAATATTACCCTGGGATTTTTGAAAAATAATAATTTTAATAAGTTTGAGCTGCTCATTAGCTTCCACAAGTATGAAGTTGTCATAACAATTACAGACATGTAAATATGCAAAATTATCATTTTATGTTTATTTTTCTATTCTCAGCCACTTTGATCAAATGGCTGGGCCAAATATATACATACATAAATAGAAAATATTAAGATGGAAGATGTGATGGTCTGGTTCACAATGTTGAGGGTTCGATTACCACATTGGTCAATTTTATACTTTCTTTCTTATCTTATCATCAAAATATTCACTGTAATGTTTTTACGCTGGAAATTAGTTTTTCACATGGCTAAGTGACGGTAGTTGATAAAATTTATACAAGAGACAACCCACACTAATCCCTAACTTTGAACTAAATGGGACTAGATGAGTTCAAAATATAAGTGGTGTTAAGGAAAATGCCTTATGAGGATGAAATTTGCTAAAATTTATACTACACCATGTCAACACTATTCTTTAGATTTTCTCGAATTTCCAAATATAAATAATTCATGGAAAATACATTCAAGCTTGTTGAAGTAAAATTAGAGGACAATGTCGGATAAAATTTATACAATTGTCTGATAGTATTCAAGGAGTGATATACTCTCTAAGTAAAATATTTTTCTACAAATGTTGACACACACATTTAGTTATCAATGACCATCAGCACATTATCTGCCCACAAGAAAAATAATGATATGAGACATGGTAAATTAAAGAATTTATTAAAAACAAATGTCAGCTGAGATAAGGTTCAGCTAACTGATGGTCTAAAATAAAAAAAAAGTAAATTGTTTTACTTATAAATTAAATAAAACTTGCTTACAATAGCACTGGTACTGTGATCGGGACCTGAAGTTGGCGTAGTTTAATACTCCTGTAAACAGCCATGCTGATTTTTCCTGGCATTAAATCAGCTTTTTCGGGCTCACGATTAGTTGGAACACTACTTCCAAATGACAAGTAAATTTTGCTGAAAATTAATAAATGTTATAATTAAAAAAAAAATAATAAAAAAAAAAATAAATAAGTTTGGAATAAAACAATTGAATAGTTATTACAAATTCAAATATTTTTTATATTTTAAATTATTTAATATAATAATTGCTCCTTTCCATCTGATTCACAAAAGAATCTTTAAAAATGAAAAAAAGTTAAATAAGAAAATGGCTTACAAACAACTTTATCACGAGTCTAAAGTTAAATGACTAATAAAACAACTTAAATTAGTAATTTAAGAAAAAGTAATGTTTAGAAACAATTAATGGGATAAAATATTATAATTTCAGCAAACCCAACACCAAAATGTAGGGTACCACATTTAATGTTCATTTAAAAGTTTTTAACACTGGATCTAACCTTGAGAAATAACGGGGGCAGTTCAATGAGTAGGTGATGAAAGACACAAAATTATATGAATCATATACGTCCTAAAATAAACAGAACTAGAAAAACATTGAAGTTAACATTAATGGTTTTAAATTGAATTTTAAGTTCTCTAGACTGGAGGATATTTTTTTAACTTTTTATTATCTTTATATATCAATAAAGTCACATCTAAAAGGATTCAATAGTTTAAATAAGAGATTCTTAGAAATGATAAAAGCAAAAGAACATTTATAAAAAATAGCTTTTTGACTCGGCGCACCCTAAAAATGTTTAAGTCGGATTTATAAAAGAGAAAAAACATTAGAACTATTACTAATGTTCTGCAACTTTAAACTCCTATAGTTGAAGAAGTAAATCAAAATGGGTAAATTAATATTAAAATAGTTACCTGCTACCGTCAAATGAAACTTCAATATTGGATCCACAATGGAGAAAATGGTTTCGTATGGCATGGGTGTAGAGGGGTCCGGGTTGGTTATTAGGTAAGCCTGTTAAATATACTGTTGAGAGTGGATCTCGTCCTCCAAGCAATTTAACAGCATCTTTCTCATCAGAGCCAAAAGGAATAAAGTAATTAGGATAAAATGCACCAGCTATGATCAGCTAAAAAAAATTATAAAACATAACTTGAATCAAGTAGTACAATCACCAGCATCCAATAACCAAAACTATAATAATTAAGAATTCATAGATCAAATACTAAGGTTGTAAAGTATTTATTTTTAATCTTTTCCAACGTTTCAGCATAAGTTAAAAGCTTTTAAACAAAACAAAATACTTAATCAATTAGTTAAGTCTAACATGATTTTTTCTCCATTGCTACACAGTGCAGATATATTCATTCATAATATAATATTAAAAGATTATGTTATTTTATAATTTCTTAAAATGTCATTACCACATTGTTTCTAATTCTCAATTTTCTAGTAAACATAATTATTGGTAAATATACAGCAGACCTAGGTTGTTTATCAAGAGTTTTGATTCACACTGTTTCCCTATAGATCAATCCAGTAGTAGGATAAGAAAGATTTCCAACTTCATAATCAAGGAGTGGAAAGATTCCTTACTTAGATATTCTTCACCAGGTCTGCTATATATTCACCAAATTTCCATATAATTCCACCATAGTCAAATTTTACACATCAACATAAATGTTAGATTTATGCAACAGAAGCCATATTCATAAATGTCTATTCCTGTAAGGGCATACAAGGACATGGATAGTTCTATACCAACATTCATAATCTTGTTCATTGGGCATATTCAAATTTATCTCACTACTTTTCAAAGCTAGCACTTTCTTAATGTTTTACACACTCACAATATTTTAAGTTATATATATGTAAGAGTATTCATTTAAAGTATTAAACTCTCAACAAAATCATTCTAGGAATAGCATTAGACTGTGGGTAGGTTCAAACTGATAAAGATTCAGTGGATGAAGATAAAGATGGTACAATTTATAATCACAAAATCAGTTACTCGCAACAGAGGAAATTTGCAGCATGAGATTTAGAATTTCAGCATTGCAAGAATCTTACATTACCAAAGAACAGCAGAAATGGATTGATAAACTTCCAGCCCATGCCAGATGGTGATGGCTGTGGACAGTTTGACTTTTCTGTTTGCTGGTTTGAGCGCTGCTGAAACCTTTGAACTTTTCATTGGGAATGAAATTATTGAGCTGATTATCATTCAGTTTGAGCACTATGCATTTTAAAAGATTGAGCCTGCCTCTTTTTTCACTTGAAGTTGCATAACTGAAATGTTTTCTAGTTATCTTAATTTTAATTTTAATCGGCTCCCCAATGAACAGCTATACTAAGATTCAAAGACATATATGAAAGATTAATACCTTGCAGGAGCCACGAGAAAGGATTGAATTCTCGAAATAAACAGTTCCGAGCTAATGCCAGAGGGGCACCAGTTACCAGAAAACTGATTTTACAGATGATATTTTCATTTGCAAATGGGTCGGCAACTGTTGTCACCTTTGGGTATGAGTAAAAAAAATTCTGCAAAAAGCTATTCTAGGATGAAACATAGGATCATCCAAGTTTCCTAATGGTACTACATTCAGCAGTACAACCAATGCATGGTAGAAACAGAACGCATGGACCAAGATGTGAACAGGTAGATATAAAATTGGCATAGAGGGGAAGAAGAGGAGGTTTTCTCTGTTCACCTGGTTGATCAAAGTCGTACTAAATAACTCTTGCCACACCCATTAAGCCAGCACCAAAAAACTGAAGTTGAAATTTTTGCGTGAAATAGCTCAAACCCATCTCAGAAGCTACAGAACAGAACTCTGTTATCACATCTAGCACCAACTACCCGTTCAAAAAATCAAGTATAATTCATTATTGTTCTCAGAAATGTCCA
This sequence comes from Halyomorpha halys, assembly GCF_000696795.3. Lineage (NCBI taxonomy): Eukaryota > Metazoa > Arthropoda > Insecta > Hemiptera > Pentatomidae > Halyomorpha > Halyomorpha halys. Next base: position 432,970 of record NW_027110526.1, read on the forward strand.
AACGGTGCCAAATGTTACATTTACGTAACAGGCTGATATAAGCGGTTGGAGTGCCCAAGAGAGAGACTTGTGAAAAAACATTATTTTTGACTTCTGAGGTCCAGTCTAATAAAAAATGTGTGTAATTATCTTTTTTCACAAAATGTGAATTATTGGAGGAATAGGGTAAAGAAACATTTATCTTTACTTTATCTTCTTAATATATATTGTAATATCCTATTTTTTTATACATTTTTCTTTTTTATGTATAGTGGTTTTAGTTATATTTTATTTTATGTATCAATATTAATATTTATTGTAGATGGGGTATGGTTTTTATAATTGTAAAAGAGCTTGTCGATGATTTTTAGAGGGAAGTTGTTGTTTAGAGAATTTATTTAATGCGGAGATAGTTATTGTCATGAAATTGGGAATCCGAGAGAGAAAAACCACGATGAATAAGATTTTTGGCTGTGTTTAGTTTTTGATGGTAAGGATGTTAACCATCAAAAACTAAACACAGCCAAAAATCTTACTCATCGTGGTTTTTCTCTCTCGAATTTCCAATTTCATGACAATAACTATCTCCGCATTAAAGTTAATATTTATTGATTTTCTTTTATTAAACAAAAAAAAAAAGTTAACCAATTTCATCATACAGAAGTTATGGAGACCAAAGCAAACCTTGTTATATTCATGATATATTTTAGATCTGAGAATATATAAAAACTATTAAAGTCCTTTTTATTTATTAAAACCAATTTTGGAAATTACAATATTTTAAGACTAAACTTAATTTTCACTTCACAAAGCATGCTAAAAATACTCTCTTTATTTGGGTGGTGATCACATTAAAAAGATCTAATTCTAATATAATTTTGGAAGACATTTTATGTAAGGCTTTTTATTTGAATTTCAGATTTTTAAAAAGGCTTAAATACACACTGACAGAGGTGAAGGTAATTCTTACCAAAAATAATGATCTACTGAATTAAAAAAATAATTATATAAATATAAGTAATATTTACTTATTGAAAATGCCTACATAAGGTCAGAACATTCTCATTAATGAAAAATTATATGGGAGGTATGTACACACAATATGTTGTTATTTAATGCACTTCTGTTGTCTATATAAGAGAACTAAATGTAATTGAAATTGTATTTTTGAAGCCACTATTTGTATTAATATTAATAAGATTTTGTCAAGTCATTATATATATGTCCATCTACCTTAAGAATGACAGGTTTTTCTGCAGCAGTCCATGACACACTTGTTTCTCCTTTCATTTCTTCAACTCCTAATCCCCTCAAGCGCTGCACAATTTCATTTTCTAAACGAGAAGCCTGTAATTCAAATTAAAACTAAGTCACTACAGTATGGGATGGAATAAAAGTATTTCTCAAAAAACATCATGGCTATCAATCGTTTACCTCTCTGATAAGATTCCCTTGAATAAAGACTTTTCGACACCAATCAATTTCACTTTCACCACCTGATCTCTTGAAGAAACCCATTTTTGATTTAAATTTCCAAAGCTGTAACACAGAAGTATTATATATATTCAATTAATGGACCTATTGAATATATTACAGTATGTCATTTATTGAATATTTTTAGGATAAATCATATAACATTTATTACAGTTAAAATATTCACTTTCATTATGTATAACAGTTATAGTATCTCTTCATTGGTTATTTAATAAACATTTCTGATTATTATTTCAAATTGTTTACTTCTGTATCGGCCAGTGTGCTAGCTGCAACTGCCCTGAATCATGGCTGGCCTGTGAATGATCTTGACTGTTAGTATAAAACCACATCAGAATTTCTGTGAAGGATTTTGAATTACTTACCGTGGACTCACCCTGAATTTTGTGAGTAACAATGTCTACAAAGGACATTTATATAGCTTAATGTTTTTTCCTCAAATAAATATTCTCCAACTTAGAGCCATTTTTCGGCTTCTAGTTTTGCCACTCTGAAGTCACACTTCTATGTGATTTTTTTAAATAAAAAAGACTAGAGCCCTGATTAAGACTTGCAGTGGGGTTGAAACATAGATATCTAGTGAAGTCAATTAGAAACTACTTTAGTTTCGAATTAGCCTCAACTAAAACAGCCCTGATGAAGCTCTACAAAGTGGAGCGAAACATTGAAAAATAAATAGTTGTTAACTATTTTGGTTTTTCTTTTGACTGCAACCCTAACTGTTTTCTCCATAGTTTCTAATAAATATGTTTATTTATATTTTATTGTTAGTATCTTTCTGACTACCACCTCTTTAATAAAATATTTAAAGCAACTATATATAAGTACTATTGTTAAATAATAAAATTTAATTTACCGAATAAGCATGCAGATAGGCAATAGGATCACTACATGACGAATCTGCCCAAGTGAGCTTTGAGTTGTACGCGTCTAACTGCTGTCTGAAAGGTGTGCTGAATATACTTTTTACTGACATAGCACTTGCTAAAATAAACAAGAAGAATGGTAAGAGATTCACAAAATATGTTAATATACATATTTAATTTATAAAATAATATACTAACCCATAATTATAGCATCAGACAGGCAAGAAAACATGTGACCAAGGATTATTAACTTGGAAAGATGGATGTCCAGAGGAAGTGATGCCATAATTTGACCAATGAAAGTCAAGTCACCATCGTTATCCTTGTATTGTCCATTGGCAGTCATTAAAAGAGCACCAGCCTAAACAAAACAGTGAATAAAATAATTATTTAATCAAACTATAATTTAACTTTAGAAACAAGCAATTTCCCCCTAAATGTGTCATATGAATGTTCAAGACAAAGGGACAATAAATAATATTTTAATTAGTATCTAAATCTTTGAACAATATTTCTTGTTGTTTTTTGTATGCCGGACATTCAAGAAAAAATATGTTTAAGGGACTTGTTACCACTATAATTTTCGCATTGAAAAGTTTTAATTATATCTATTTGGTGCAGGTAACTATCGCAAATTCCATGAATTGTCCCAAGTGTAATATAAGTTTTTATGATTTCTATCTTATGTTTGCTTATGAGAACCACAACCACGGTATTCAAATGATATAAGGAAATATATTTTTATAGATCTGTCCGGTGGGATCCTACCAACTTTTTTTTGCCAGTTTTCTATCTGATTTAATTTAATCATTTTATAATAATAGGTGTAAGGCAACTTAGTATCAACCACATGACCTATTGTAATGGCTAATTTAGTCATTTTATCAACTGCCTTTGTTATCTAAAATCCCTGAATGATCCTTAATCCACCTAAATATTATTTGTTTATTTCCTTTTTTGCATGATAATGGTTTTTAATCATTTCCATTTGGGTATTACTGATATTTTTATTTATATTATTATTTAGTGATAATAGACTTAGGAGTTACAATGTCACAAAAATGTTTAATTAATTTTGAATTATAAAATGTATAAAAATAATAGATCTTACCTCTTTTAAATGAAGAATAGTCTTATGTATGTTTGATAGATCAGGAGGATCAATAGCCAATCCTAAAAGCGTAGCTGGGTTGCCCATCCTCAACTGTTTTGCTTTCAAGACCAACTGATCAAGAGGGCATCTCATAATTTCTGGAGTTATATCCTCTGACAACTCCTAAAACAATGTGCAACATAAGTGGAATGATGTAAAACACATTTGATTATTAATCAAATAAAAAATTTACCTGTTCTTACTGACTATATTTTGGCAAATGACTAAAAAATATGTATATTAATAAAGAACTTTTGGAGCAGACCTAGTAAAAACTGAAATGGTTAAATATATGAAAAAAAAGATCTTGAAAAGAGATGGAATGTTTGTTATTAACAATTATTACAAAAGCGGAATCAGCCAAAAAGGATGAGAAAATCAGTATGTAATGAAAACTTATATCAGTAGTACTTTTGTATGTGAAGGCAAAAAGTGAGACACAGTTACTTTATATGTTTGCAATATTTACAAAAATAACAAAAGATCTATACATATATATGATTGGAGAAGTTTGTCGGGGGGGGGGGGGGGGGGGGGGGGGGGGGAAACAAAAAAAAAAAAAAAAAAAAAAAAGTTAGGGGAGAGGGGGGGGGGGGGGGGGGAGGGTGCGGTCAGCAAAGAACAACATAAATAAACAAAACCATATTTATTTATTTTATGGTTTTGTTTATTTATGTTGTTCTTTGCTGACCACACCCCCCGACAAACTTCTCCAATCATTAATCTACGGTCAACTATCTACACCTCATTATACATACATATATATATATAAATTTATTTTTTTAGAAATTGTCAGTAAATACATTTGTTTTTGTTTTAAAAATGACAATGTTTTGCCTAACTACATAGAAAAGCAGCTACTGTTAGCTCTAAATTGCCAAATAGATTAATGAGATTTAATAGCCTATTAGTTAAATCAAAATGTTGGCTGATCTAGAATCAAAAACAAATTTCTCATTTTTTCATTTTTAATTCACATGCATTATCAAAAAGTAGTTAATCATTCTTTATGAACAACAAAGAGCATACAACTGTTAAGTTACATTTAATAAAATTAACTGATAAAAATATGTCCCTGACCATATAATAATCTTTTGGAATTAGGCGGTAAACACGACCTGGCATAACCCTTCCAACCCTGCCACCTCTTTGAGTGCCTTGCGATTTAGTGATCCAAGTCAGTTGTAGGCAAGAATAACCCGTTTCAGGTTCCAACACCTGTTGCTTTGCCAGGCAGAAATCTATAACTGAAAAAAAAAGACAGAACAATTATTCTTCTACTAATAATAACAAGAGGAACTTCAAATCATACTACAAAAGTAAAATCACCTTCAGCCAATCAAATACAACTTTTTTATTACACTGATAATATCCTTGACATGACTCCCTTAAAATTGGATGGTTAATTTAACTTATTTTTTATTTAGATATATAATTTTCATTTTGAATTGACACCGATATAACTTTTTTTTCTTCAGTTAGAATGAAAGTATGTAAATTGTTGATTTTCAAATTAGAATAGAGGGTGTATAAAAAATATACTGTCTCTAATCAACCAACTTGGAGCATCTGGTGCACTCCATTGTATTTAATGCCTACTACAGGGAGAGGAGGTAGAACCTGCAGTGCTTTAGGTAGGGCCAGCATTGGAACTATTCTAGGAAACAACAAGGAGCTCATTAGCCACAATTGTGGAAGACATGAGTAATGTTATGGTGCAGTAGGGGAATGGACAGTGATATCAGTAGTGAAGTCCCTAGATCCCAGATCCCTAGATGAAACGACGGAGGACTGGATGTGCAAAGGAGGTGGTGCACAATTAAGAAAGCCTCAGCATGATTTCAGGATACTGGGAGTTTGTTCGGCCCTCCAGGTGGCAAAAATAAGAACTCCACAGGACCTGAATCTGCTGTAGAGGGAGGGATTAGGACTGAGGCTTGGTCTCAGAATATCTGAGATGAATCTGAGAGGCAGTAGGGCCCTTCAGCCTAAGCTGACAGGGACTGGGCTCTTCAGAATCTGGACCTTCTATGAAAATTGGAACTAGCCCAATGGTGTGGTCTCAGGGCACTAAGAGGCAATCAGGCCCCTTAACTTCTGTTAATAAGGATTCGAGCTCAGAAGGACCAGGACCCTGACCCTCAAATGGGAAGAAGATTGGATCATCCCCAGGGACCTCTGCACCAGTGGTAAAGAGGCCCAAGAGAGGAGGTCCAATCCTGCCAGGTGCAACAAAGTTGCCATCGTTCTGTACAGACATCCATCCATTCCGCACCTGGGAGCATGGCAACAAGATGCACAAGGACATCTTTCATCCTTTTTAAGTTATTTCAAGTGCAATGTAATATGCGAAAACCAGCCTGGTAGTACAGCGAAAACCTGTCTGAGGTAGTTAGAGGGGTCACTGTCAGGGGCATTATGCTCTGCGCAAGTAGTATGGATGAGCTTAGGAGGACCACAAGGGTAGGAATTTTCTTCCCTGGTGGTAGGATAGAATAAAACATTCTCTTGAGGAGAATTGGTCTCCAAAATTCTATAATTCCTGATGTTAATAAGTGGACACTGATCAGCATCAAAGAAGGCTATGAAAGATACTGGATAGCAGACTCCAGTTTCTAGAAGGCAGGGGCATTTTAATTAATTATAATTTTAAAAAAGCATTTGTTAAGGTACACGAGAAAAGGCCATGACGGAGGCCTAGGAGGATGGCTGTAGCTGCACAAGGTCAGGAAGGAGGAGAGAGATAGAACACCAACCTCTCATGCTCACACAAGTGAAATAAGTCTGGCTTTGAGGGGATGTAGGGGAGGAGGTTCTACAGCGGGTGCTGTGGGGCTCACTGGTACCGGACTTTCCACAGAACCCGGGGTCAGCAGCGCCTCATGGTCCTCAACGGGCAGAGGACCCTCTAGGAGTAAAATGCGAATGATGTATCTAAGGCTGTAGCAAATCAATTTGCATCACTGCATTGTGGCACGTAGTATGATGCAGAAGTATGTTAAAGGTAAGGGTATTGATACTAGAGACATCGCAACCTTGGCACTAACCATCAAGGTTGGTATAAATAAGATTAAATTATTAATGAGATCTGTTTATGTTTCACATAGTTTAGATCCCTCTAATCAATATCTAGAAAGACTTCTCGATAATCCAGAAAGGTAGATTTACCACTCTGATAGCTGAGAAGCCTCTTCTCACATTGAAAAGAAACTCGAGAAAAACAGACTGGGATCTATTCAGAGCAAGGATGGAAGGTGATTCATCCTAGGCAGTTGGAAGGCTTGGAATCTAGCCTTCTCGAAAAAACTATTATATCAGCCTATGAGGAGGCTTGCCCATTGAAAACAGAGTCTAGTAAAAAAGTCAGATGGTGGTCCACTGAATTGACTAAATTACAAAAAGACACAAGAAAAGCCTACAATAAAGCTTAAAAGACAAAGCTAGAAGTGGACTGGAATGTACATCAGACTGCCTCCAATTGATATAAAAGAGAATTAAAAAGACATAAATGAGATAGCTGGCACAAGTTCTGTAGTAACAAAGAAAGCTAGCCGGAAGCCTCCTGACTAATAAAGCTACTAGGTCGTAATAGACAACAGTCATTAGGTGGTACTAAGGAAACCTGATGGGGAGTGAACCTCCAGCCTAGAGGAAACCTTGTCCCATTTAATGGATACACTTCCCAGGTTGCCAGCATAGAAAATTAGCCAATCCTCCAATCATGGATTGCCTCAGAGAGGCTTCTAATGAAGAAGATTGGGCGTTACCGGAGTTTATCATTACAGATGGGGCCATTAGGTGGAGCTCAAGTCATATAAGGCCCCAGGTACAGAAGGTATTCTCCAATGAATGCTCAAAGAAGGATTTAATTCCCTACTCCCCCGTATAAGGGTATTGCTTACAGTCTGTCTGGCATTAGGATATTTAACAGAGTCATGGAGGAAATCGTTGATAGCTTTAATTTCTAAGATTGAGAAGGAGGACTATAGTGTCGCTAAATCTTATTGACCTATAAGTTTATCCTCCTTCCTGTTTAAGAACCTGGAGTAGCTGGTGGCAGTTTTCCTTACAAGCAAGGTGTTACCAATTAATCCCTTTCATTCAAATCAACATGCACATCTCCAGGAAAAATCTACTGAGACTGCCCTGCATTCCTTAGTAGGAAGGATCGAAAAGCCCTTATTACATAAAGAGCCCTTGTGCCTTAGGACTCTTTCTTGATGTAGAAAGAGCACTTGACAAAACAATGCCTAAAGCAGTCTGTAAAGCCTACGTTTAAATTAGATATTTCTGCCCCGAATGCAATAAATAGTCAGTTGGGTCAGATTTGTTTCTAATAATAGAATGATCGTAGTTTCAGAAGACGGCAACAGACTACAGGCACAGGCAGTGACAGGAGCATTGCATTTCACTGTTGCTCACTGTAGTTATGGACACCCTATTGAGAAGACTTGAGGACGCTGGGATATTCGCTCAGGGACATTTGCTGACAATGGAGTGATTTTCATTATAGGATACTTCACAAGTACCCATCAAAGAGAGAGTTTATTCTATTTACCAGAAAGCGAAATTTAGCTAGGAATAGGACCAAAAAATCACCTCTGACATTAAATATAAGAGAGGTATACACCGTGTGACTAGCAAAATACATGTACCCTAAGCGTAGAATACTAATCTTGAGCGACTTGGTAGGGAGGACACTTGTGAGTCACATCTCTTCAAATCTTCATAAATTAAGATAAATTTTGTTTTTAAAATAATTATATTTATGATTTCCTATTAAAAAAAATGTAACAAACTTAAACAAAGAACCAAACTACCACAAAAACAAAAAATACTCAACAATTTTATGAAACTCATTACAATCATTAAATATTGAACCACAATGTGATACACAAAATGTAGGTAAATTTTTTTAATCAATAAAAAACAATATATTTTTAAACAAATAAATAAGACAACTTAAATTAACTGAACATAATCTAGAAATTTAAAATATTAACATTTATATACTTACATTTGAAACAAATATTTTATCATTTGATATAATAAGAAAAACCGACATTAAATTTGTGTCTTTTTATATTTATTGTTTATCAAATTTATCATAAAATGTTATTAAACAACAGAATTTGTTGTAGTTTTTGTATTTCATACCAACCCTAAAAGACTAATATACATAGAATATGAATAAAAATTGGTCGTCTTTGAAAGAAATTTCAATTTCCCTAATAACAAATCATTAGAATTAGGTCTTTAGCAGTAACAAACTAATGACTGAAGGAATTTCTTTGAATCTAAGGATAATACCACATTATATTAATTTTCTTTTACTGTGGTAATTATAAGTGATAAAGATATCATCACTTGATATGATAAAGGGTAGAAGGAACAAGGTTAGAGACAGACTGAAGTTACTGGATTGTCCTAGAGAATCCTTAATGTGCTAAATAATAATTTACCTCTGAGTATCCAGAGCCACAGACAACTTAAATTGACAAGATTGAAGTGTCTGTCACATCTCAAAGTTGCATAGTACAAAGAGTTCTTACTAGTAATCTTAAAATATGTGATTTAGAAACTGAAATTTTCTTAATATTAACCAATAAATAATTAACTTACCATATTTAATGTCAGGTACTGTAATGGAACTTTCCGCAATGTTCGTAGCGAGGATGACCTTCCGATGACCCCTGGGAGCAGGCTGAAAAGCTTTCATTTGCTCATCATAAGTAATAGATGAATGAAGTGGGCATAACCACCACATTTCAGCAGAACTAAAATCATAAATTATAAATCAATAATATTTACATTATATATTTAATATACCATCTGTAATGATAATGAGGTTTAGCAATTCCAAAGGATCAATCTTAATATAATTTTGTATCAGTTTATTGGGAACAAAAAATTTTTATATAAGGTTTGAACATAAAATCAGTTTAAGGAACATTAAAAAAAAAGTTGAAGAAAACGAGGGTTTTGGATACGGCAGATTGGGATAAGCAAGATTCAACTTTATCAACATTACTACCTTTCATTTGTTATCTTTTTTTATACCTCTCTTAACTTCCTTTTACAGTAAAAGAGAAAATCTACAAACTAGACTAGAAATCTCCGCTGCATACAGACCTCAAGGGGACCATTGAAATTAATTTTACTCCCTTGTAATCAGTAAGATTGCAAATTAAGAAGCAGTATATAATCACTAAAGATTCAATGTTAATAGAAATAATTGAATGACAGAAGAAAAACCCATTAAATAAAAACACATACCCTGCATAACTTTGGAGTCTGGCATACATTGTTTCGATTTCAGCAATGCCAGGCAAAAATACAAGAACAGAACCGATGAAATTATTATCATGATGCTCATGCTCATCAATCACTCGGAAAACCTCGATAAGAGCTCTCGCCAAGTCGTAAGAATAAGTTGAAATTGAAGGATTATTAAGATTAATTTCAGGAATCTAGGAAGAAAATAATAAATTAATGTATTCAAAAATGAATGAAAGAAATAAAGCAAGGTACACAGTTTAAATAATAAGAACGTACTTTTATACCAGGCAACCGGTTAGTAAGACTGTCCAGGTAGTAATACTGAACTGGGAATTTGGATATATGAGCCAGTTCAACCACAGGTGGTTCAATAGAAACACCATTTACAGTTCTTGAAAAGTAATCTGAAAATTGGGTCACGTTCATTGTGGCCGACATCAAAATAACCTAAAATAATTTATAAAATGAAAATTAATCAACATACTTTATAGTTATAGCTTTTCCACAACTGCCTTTCAGTAGTTTCATATAAACCATTATAATAATACAAAATATAGTAACTGGTAAATAAATAGAAGCTGAAATAATTAGGAGCAGCAACTGATTTACCTTTGTTCTGCACTGAGCACTCCTTAACAACTTTTTCAATATTATCAGAAGGAAGTCAGTTTCATTGTCTCTTTCATGAACCTCATCAACAATGATATGAGTGTAATCTGACAAAGACTGTTTCTTTACTAGCTGCTGAAGAAGAACACCAGTGGTACAATACATTAGACGTGTATCTTGAGAACAGTTACGTTCTAAAGCGATCTAAAATATCGACAAAATAAAATATAAATATATATCATAACTCATTTAGAACAAACTCAATAATAAGTGAACTTCAGATACAATGACTAGTATTAAAAGGAAAGTACATACATCCTAGCACAATTAATCAGCTATAAGAACAAAAATTTGGGATTGCTGGAAAACAAATATTGGTTTAGGGGCAGATGAAAAGATGAGGAAGAATAAAGCCTAAGGGGTTACATTATGGTGAATTCAGCATGACAACAAATTAATTTCCAAAACAATAGTGATATCATCCTGACGACTAACAACGATGATGACAATGGTGATGAAGTTTAAAATTATACTAAAACCAGTTGGCCACCATCATCACCTTGTAAACTCTGAGATATTATGATTTGCCTAACAGTTTTCTAAAGCAATTTTTCATCTAGATTTGTGGTGTTATAGTAACCATATTTATAGCAGATCTATAAGGGAGCCTGTCATCTCAACCATTGGAGAGTCAGTAAATTAAAACTTTTCCATTTATAAAATATTTTCTATAAATAGAAAAATTAATTTGTCAAGGATTCTGGAGAAGAGCTAGTGAGGACTCAATACTTTTGGGTGCGACCAATGCATGTAGTTTCATTTACTGAAGCATCATTATTTCGGACCTGGTAATAATACTTATTAATGCTGACAGCTTGATAACTTAATATGATTTTGATTACAATTTTGCGGTGCATAATAGTGAAATACATCAAGGAAATAAAACAGCTGTCTATGAATTTTGTACACACGGGCATATTTATTAGGATCTAGTACCATTGGACTTCAATATGCAGTTTAACCGGTACATTATATCAGAGAAAGAATAAAAGTACCTAAAATAAAACTGTGTATAGTTTATGTTGTTTACTTGCAGTGTATGCAAGATCAAATTTTATTTTATATTTTATGTAATCAATATGAAACAACAAACAGAACTGATTATCAGAATCAATTAGAAGAATTACAACATACACAGTTTGATGATACTTTCCAAATAGCCAGTGATCGCCTAAACATCAAGTGGTATCAGTACTACTTTAGCTAACTTAATGATGATATATAGACCCAGAAGACTCTCTGTCTACAATCTAATAGTATTTACAATGAAGCTACAATACTGGGAGAATATTTAATGATATGACAAGATTTGACAATATGGGCATAACAGTTACGCCAGCCAATCAAGAAGCAAGAAATGGTGAGGGAGGTGGACTAACAATAGGCGGACATGGCACAGCAGTGGTAGGACAAATTCCTTATGTTAAATATTAAATAATCTATCTATAAGTGTAAATCAATTTACTATTAAGCATTCAAATTTATTTTAAACAAGGGAATATCGGCTTTTGTTGTGGCCAACATATGATCGGTAATCGACTATACGACATATCATATAAAAAACAAAACAAATCCGCTCTGTTGTTTTTTATACTGAAAACAGACAGACAACTTCTTAACGTCTCACCGCACACACGTATCGTCTCCTTTATCTAATCACCACGCACTCGTAGTTACCAGCATTCTGGCCATCTTAGCCACGGCGGGCTTCAACTCATCCTCCAAGAGGACAAGGCGGGCGGACGTACGTCCTTTTGTCGATCTACTTCAACGAGAACATCCACTCAGAACAACCACAACTGGGGCCCCACCAATCACCGGTGAAATAAGACTTTTTTTCCTTTAGTTTAATTAATTTAGTTTTGCAATAGTTTTAATCTTTCTTTTTTTTTCTAGCTTGTATATTTTGTTTTTCTATTCTTTTATTATGTTTACTTATTTGAAAATAAAAAATAACAAAATTCGACCATTTCATTTCTTTTCACGGTTGGGCTAGTAAAGGTTCCTTTTGAACCCCTACCCGCCATAACAGCTTTCAATACTTGAACATCACAAATAATTTTATTACATTATGCACTGACTTTATTAGTACTGAAATATTTACCATTTTATCTAAATCATATCAATTTTTTATAATTTTACTTTGGGGAACTGTTGTTGAAGAAGGAAGAATTTGTTAAAGTTACACTAAAGGGCATTGTTTTTAGTTTTGAAACTGGTACTAAAATGAGTACTAATGCTAAGAATCAACAAAATAATCTTCTGTAAGACCGCTGTTAGTTTAAACGATAAATATTTAATTCCCCATAAAAAGATAATCTAATGACATAGATTTTATGAATCTAACATTTAAAGCTATTTACAAATGATGATACTGATTAAATTACTAATAGATTATGGGGTATTTATGTTTTTTATTCAACTAACTTTGAAACTGAATTATCTAAAACATTAAGAATTAATTATTCTCATGAATCTCATCTCGTACCATAGAATGGATGGTTTTAAGCCTGTAGCGCAGCTCTTCGGAGTAGTGATTGATTTCTGATAGTTCTCCTTCTGGGTTTCAAAAAGTAGATCTCTGAATTTATGAATTTCTCTGCTGAACAGAACACTTTCATGGACTACAGATTGGTAAGCAATCAGAATGAGCAGTATTTGTTCATCCATGTTATTCTGATCTTCACTGATGAGCATCTTAGGTGGCTCTTTAAAGCTCTATTAAATCTATCTAACACCCTATTTAACAGAGGAAGTAAAGGTGTCATCCTCATCTTTCTATTTGTTAGGATGTAGCACACCTTCTTGAAGACTTGTAATTCCAAGTTATTTTGAATAAACCTGCATAGAAAGACGTAAAACAAGCAGTCCTTAATGTTGTAGTAAGTTCAGTTTCAAAGTAAGCAGAATCAGAAACAGTACAGCAGAGTCCAAGTAGTGATCTGATCAAAATCATTTCTTTAAAATAACTTTAAATGTTGGATTCTCAGAAACTAAATCAGAAAAAAATATTGGCAGTTTGTGGAGTTATTCCATTAGATCTTATTGTAGCATAAGTCACATCATACAATTTGAAAACTATAAGATTTAACATTACAACAGTTATTCAAGTAGTAAACTCTTAAAAATTAAAATGCTAAATCTGCACAACTTTTAGTAAAGACCTGGTATCCAACAACTGAGCCTAACGGCCACCCTCGCTCATTGGAAACTCTCTTCGCTACTGAAATAGCTGCGATTCGCCTTGGTTGAGTAACAGCAATATTACAATGTATATTTATTCCCTCATGCTGGTCAAGGATGAACTGAGGAACCTGAGTCGTTTTACCACATCCGGTAACTCCCTTTACTATCACAACTTGATTAGTGTCAATATGCCCTAAAATCTGAAAAAATAAATAAATAAAGGAACTATTAAGTATAATCATATCAAATTTGATTGGTTTTGTATTTTAAATTTACTAATTACCATTCCTATAGACATACAACACCCACAGGACTTTAACCAAAATAAAACAGCTTTCTGAATTTAAGAGTAAAAATTAAGTTTACCAAACCCAATTTTTTGAAGTTATTATCAGAACTTTTTCACCATGCAGAAACCCATATTTTATTACTAAAAAACATTATATTGTGCATGAATTTGGTCCAAAAATATGGTTAGAATTAAGTATTGACTTAATAATACTTATTTTATTTAAGGGGAAACAAAATGATAATTTTAAATTAATGCTAACCTCTTCCTTATATTCATGAATCAGAAGATTTGTACTCAACTTTGTCTTGAAACAGTAACTTTGATAAACCTAAAAAAAATTAAAAAGTGACAATAAAACATATAATTTTGATATGTTCAAAAGAAATTAATTTGTGTACAATAAATATTGACTTACATTTGTTAAATTGTCAGGTTTTAAATCATTAAGATTGGGTAATGTACCAACAGAAGTAAGTTCTTCACAACCAAACATATTCTTATTACTTGTCAGTTCTTCATCCAACTAAAAAAACAAAACAATACTTTTATATTTTATGATTTGGACAATCACTCATTATATTTTAACAGTAAATATTGAAAATGATATAACCTTCAACTGCTCAAGCCTATCAATTGCTCTACTTTCTTCAGCATAATGTAGTCCGGACATGATAGTTCTTCCCTTAGCTTTTGGTTTCCGAGTCTCCATAGCAGTACGGCCCTCTGTCTGACCTCCTTCGATTTGAATTCTCCTGATTGGAAGGCCTTCTCTGGCCCTCTGAAGTACTGTTTCAAAATCCATTTTGTTTTCTATATATTGAGTGAACAAGAACTGAAATAAAAAAAATTAGATCCATATTAGGGATTATTTTTTCTAATTTTCTTTCTCTATACCAAACTTGACAGTGGTATAAATATTTTTTATACATACACCAAGAGAATATCATAAAGGTTTTAATCATTTACACTGTGGTTTAGGCTGGTATCTGAGAGCTTAAAATCTCCTTAACTTCAGAGAACTACTCATCACTTGGAAAAAAAAAATGTTATTTCAAAAGTGACTTAAATATTATTGTACAGAAATATGGAAAAATATAACTACACAAAAAATAATGATAAAAGATTCAGAAGAACATAACAGCTCATAATTTTGATAGGAACACAATACCTAAAACATACACTAGCTCGGAGAGTTTCTTGAAATAGTCTAAAGATCATAATGACAGGAAGTTAAAGTTACAACAAAGAAATTATCTGGAAGACATTCTTTAATCCTTGAAGATTTGATTGTTTTCATGTCTGGCAATTGAATATTAAAGGATAGACGATATAATCTTCCACGATTCCATCTCAAAGATAGATATAACATCCATATGTCAGGCAATTGGAGATCAAAGGGATGACAAATGCCCCAACCCTAAAATTGTATCTAATCCTTAGACAATATCCATATCTTCAACATTCAACCTGCTATTTTTTGTTTTTGGCATATGCTGGACAATTAGAGAGTAAAGAATAAACAAAACTTAAATGATGTAGTCCAATAATCCTTTGTCCCAAAGCTTGAGCTGATATCTCTATCCTTAAACTGAGAACCAGTTGATTTAAATTTTTGGTATATGTTTGACAGTTGGATATTAAAGTGTAGACATTTACTTTCACCCCTTTTTCTAGAGACATCCATATCTTTAGAATGTGAATGTGTTGCTTTGAGTTTTTAACAAATGACAGGCCATTGGAGATCAAAGCTGTGATGACACCAATACTGGGTTTTGCATCATGAGACATACATTTCTTCAAACAGTGGGTATGTTGATTAGTTTTTGGCATTTAGATAATTAACAGTAAAAATAATTTATCTCTATTCCTTAATCTCCAAGTTTTAGACATCCACATCTTCCAACTGTGACCTTTCGATTTCAGTTGTTTAGCATGCAACAGGTATTTGGATATTAAAGTGCATTTAAACATTTATGCACCTCCACTCATTAATCTCTAAGCATGAGACATTCATATTTTCAAACTCATAACTTGTTGATTTTATTTTTTCTAATATTATTTTATATACATTTCAGCACACTAACAATTTCACCATAAATAATAGTATCGGTATTTTAGTGACCATTATTAATTGCTTCACTCTCCTTGCTGTTGAAATACTTCAGATATAACAGTTTATTAGGATTGGTTAGAAATAAAAGAACAAACAACAAGTAAATAAACAAGTGCCAACAGGTTTGTTATTGTTGAAAAAACAATCCCTCATGGGAAAAAAAGTTGTTTAAATATAATAGCAACAGCAACCTACTCTCATTGACTAAAAAATCAGTTAAAAATGAAATTAAAAACTACAATTCATAAAATATATCATTGGAATGGGAAAAAAGTCATGTTAACTAAATAACAACATTTGGAACTATTTCAATAAACTACACAACGAAGAGCTTTTAAAATATTTACATTTACAGTAGTAGTATTTTATGGCCTTTTCATTATGAATATACACATATCAAGCAATATAAACGTAAAAGTAACCTACTTTTTGATCAAATGTCTTCAGTAGTTCACAATAGATTGTAAACTATCTAAGATCAATCTGAACTAGTTACATCAAACATCCATCTTGAAATAAATAATTATAAAATAAATTTATTTCATGACATAAATAAAAATCATGAAAAAACAAAGTTTCACACGGCCATAACAAGGAAACGTCAAAAATAAACAAAAACTCGCTGAATTGGGAGAGGTTTCACAGTTTCAAAAGCGCGGACTTAGCTAAAATGGTGTTATGACAGATAAGTGTATCAATTTTTCAAATGGGTATGTTTGTTTAATAATAAAAAATAATCCAAGCTATTGTATGATACCATCAAAATTTGATTAATACTTAAACATTGCAGAGGTAAACTATTACCCATTTAGAAATTATCCTATTAAATTATTGAAAAGTTAAGGTTTAGCATATATTTTATTAGTTGAAACTTTTGATAAATATTATCTTTGTGCTCCACAACAACCTGTTTTTCTTCAATTAGATTTTAAATGGGTATCGAAGCTTTTAAATATAATTTTTTTTTTTTTTAGAACAATGATTATATATATAGTTATATATAACCTGTATATATTGTGACTTGTTGCTTTATTTTTCAAAGTTTGTACTTTGAGTGTTTACTTTCACTTAACTATATATGGTATCGTAAAGCGATCGTGAAAAATTTCGAATTCGCGTTTTCGACGAAAATGCACTTTCAGGAGTCCCCTGAGTCCAAATAATCAAGTATCGCAAAATGGTCTCTGTGTAAGTGAACAGCCTAGCTCAAAAACAAAGTTATACGAAATTGGAATTACACATTTACGAAGGGTATATGCCTAGGATGTTAAAGCAACGTTTTCGATAAAATAAACTGATCCGAAGTGCAACTTTAGAGAATGTTTTTTTGATGTTTTGCTGCAATGATTTTGCTTAAACATTGAATTATCTTTAATAACAGCCAGGTCTTATCCAGAAACTAGCCCTCCAGTTTACATAGCCAACCACCCTGTACCACAAACAAATGTAACTTATTTATGACAGAAGACTGCCCTGGGGTCCACAGACCAAGTCAAAACGTAAATGCGATAAATTTCCAACGCTTGCGAGTTTCAGCGTAACCATATATAATTTCTGTTTTTCAATCCGGAAATACTGCTTTTTACGAAAAAATAAAATAAAAGGATACAATTTAGGATTCTTAATGACAACTGTATATTATGCATCCACCATTTTAAAAATAAAAGGAAACTTCGCTCGCGAATTAATATTTACTCAGCAATCAAAAGAAATGTTCAAGAGTATTTTAGAATTATTAAAAACCGGGAATTTCATATGAATAGTTGGTCCCATAAAAAAATGGAGGGAAATGGCGGTAATTAGTGTTACCAGGTCTAATGCTCCTCTAAAGAAGAATTAAGAAGTAAGGAAGGAGTTGAGGTAAAGGGAATGAAGTGTTATGTAATATTTTGGCACTACTAACAGTTGCCGACCAGATGCACAGTGTACCGTTAATGAGGAAATATCTTTGTATTACACAAAGATATCTACCACTGCAAAGTTTAGAATAATTCTCAGGCTATTGATTCCTACCATCATCACCTCGTTTACTTTTGTTTGTAAATAACTTAAGAAATTCATTTCACTATTTACAATTTATTTATAGTTCCGGGCACATCTCTTTTCTTAATAATAATAAAGGCTTAGCAAACTCCAAGGTTCGTTGCCGATGCCACCAATCACTGTCTACAAATATAAGTATGTCCAATGACACACCTCCAAACCCAAATCATCCAGATCAGTCATTACCCAGTCCCCCACCTACACTTTGGTCTACCCATGGGACGTTTTCCCGTCGGTTCAGTGTTTATTAACATTTTAAAGATCTGTTCGTAACCTAGCCCAACAATCTTAATTGTTATAACGCCCATCGCCTGCTGCATTACTAAAACCTGAATTATATTTACCGGGCACAGTTCCCTCACTTCGACGTTTTAAGCCATTTAAATTTACCGGTTAACTCATCCTTTTTCAGTCAGAATATTTTATTTTCAAAAACCTTAAGGCGCTATATCGTGACGAAGCAATCCCCATAACTGTGTGCAGCATATTAACAAAAAGAGACGTGCACCTGGCATTCTTAAATCTGTTTCAACAATTTTAATGAAGAGACATTTCACTCAATAAAATTCTATTCCTAATCTGAAATAATAAAATCGTCAACAAGTGCAAGAACCTGAGAAGCTTTACTTTGAATGCGCAAGTCTCATGGATAATCCTGTTTTTTAGGTCTTAAAATAACCAAAATACCTCTGTTCTACCTAATAACTTCAAATAAAACTGTTTTCCTGTTGTTCTTGACAGATAATTATTTTCAACCCCTCTTCTGGGGTACATTCATTATTTTCAACCCTTCTTCTGGGGTATATTCATAATCAGGATGGCATTTCGTATGCGTCCTTTAATTTCAAAACCCACCTGAATCCTGAATTTGAATAGATTTCTGCCAAAATGAAAAACTTTAGCTTATTGGAAGGAATGCTATTAGTAATGAGTTCTTATTATATCAACAGTAAGGTATCAAATTATATTATTTATTTAATTTTAGGCATTAACACTAGTTGTAAACCAGCAGCCTTACAGGGAATCAAGCAAACTGGGTCCATAACTGTGCTATATGTAAGAAAGAACATTGTGAAAGGCAAATCTGCACTCAAGGAAAAACATAATTAAATGAAAACCTAAATTTGATACTTTCAATGAGGAAAAATGAATTATAACAGTTAACTGCATATACATAATAGATTGTATTCATTTACTTTTCAAAAATGCAAAGGTGAACCTAAATGAGAAGAAAATTGTTCTAGAAACATTAAGGAATGAGATACTGCTTACATCTGGCAAATAAAAAAAAAAAAAAAATAAGCAATGCTCAGTTGAAGGACAATAACCTTTCCTAAGGCTTAAACATGATTCCTCACTCAGTTCCTCTCCACTAGCTAAGTAGGAATACCCCCTTGTAGTATGGTTTTCCTCCATGTACCTTTGCTAGAATTAAGATATTCATTCTGTCTGAAAATCTGAAACTGTTATGTATATTTGTTTGTAAGTTAAAGTTCTCTATCTGAGCCCTTTAGTTCAGTATTGATTGCTCACTCATCTGAAAAAAAAACAGATCTTGTGATGCTATTCTGAACTTGTGACTGGTAGCAAAAAGAAGGATGAAGTTATTAGATATTTGGAGGAAAGGTTACCCAAACACAAAAACAATAACAAGAAATAACTTAAGTGCAACACTCACAGAAAAAAAATTTCATATTCATGTTGTGTATTTGATGAATCTTACTTCATATATTTTTTTTAAGTTTAAAAATCTATTATACCTAACTCATTCTCCTTAAGTAACCTAGCTATCTACTACACAGACAATAATCCAGTATAACCATTATGTTTCACAAAGGGTCTGAAAATATTGGTTTAAAAAAAAAATGATTAAAAGAGAAGTATTTAATCTTTTTTTTTTTTTTTAGTTAAAATGCATGATTATAACTTAACTAATCCTCTTTCTCATATCAGCTGCCTTGAATCTTTTCAGGCACACATATTTCATGTTCCTAGTGTTATCAAAGAATAAATCCACATTTAAACCAGAAGTGATGCCAGTTTTGAGTCCAATCTAGGTGTTGACTTTCATTTCGTAGTGAACCCATAAGATAAATTTTACTATCCCATTTTGGCTACAAAAGTTGTATGGTACTCCCTCTTTCCTGCTCTGATTGGAGTCCATAAAGATGTTACAATCCAAAAAACAATAATCATTGTTAAAAATTTGTTAATCCCGACATGTCATATCACAATCAAAACATTATACAGATTGGGATATCTACTGACATTATCCTAATCTGCTCTGAAAAGACTATAATGATGAGAGATAGTTAACCATGGATAAATTATATGAGGAGAAAATGGTTGGGGGGGGGGCACATTAAAAATACAACACAAATAAGTTGATATAACTTTTTTAATAGTGTCTGATTTGCTTCTAGCAGCCCTGATGATCAGTGGAAATTCTGGCCAAAACATTGGCACTATTAAATAAGTTATTTCAACTTATTTGTGTTATATTTTTACCGCACCCCCAACCATCTTCTCATATAAAAATAATTTATTTGGAAGAAACAGGTCTTATTGTTTTAGAGATAAAAATGAAGGCAAATTCAAAACAAAATGAGGTATTCTTTGCTTTTTTGTATCATTAAAAAAAAATATATATATGCTTATAGCTAAGAGGAAAGTACCAAAAATGACTGTGGGTTCTACTCTTCCTAAATGTAATACCTCATGTAACCAGGACTAGATCTGAAAGAAACAGAGACAATGGATCACTTCATATAAAACCATTATATAAAGATAATTTTCAGCAGCTTATAAATGGAATGATTCTTAGAAGTAAAACTGAAAATAATACAGCTTAGAAAAACAATAATTTATTTTTTAAGTGAATATTTTAGTTCATCTTGAATACATCAAATGAAACACTTTGTTTATAAGATACTGTTCATTATTTTTATATAAGTAACCTTTTTCGAATCATTGCCTTTAATCATAATGACATTTATTTCTTCTTTATTCCAAATATCTATTTACTATATTCATTTGAAGATTCAACATCCAAATTTTCAGATTGGTCGTTGAAACTTACTCCAAATGATTTAAGTTCTTCCTCGTTGGTTTGGTTTTTTGCTGGATCCACAATGCTTGTTGTGGTACTTTTAAACCTTATATCTGGAGCTGTATTCTTACTTTTTTTACGGAATGGGTTCCATATATTCCCTAACGAATCAGTCAGATCATTTTTTTTTGAATGAGTGATGGAATAGGTGAAATAAAATATTATGCCTGAAAATATATATTGCTTAGACTTTTGCATGATAAATTCTATTACAAAGATGCATTTATTATTTATACAATTATTATTGAATAACTGGTATTTAGTCTCTTAACTAAACTATTCAGAAACAGAATCTATTTAGTCTCTAAACTAAAACTATTCAAAAACATTAAAGATTGAAGCTTATTATATTATATACAGTGTGTCCCAGTATACAGGCTCACATCTAGCCCCTACAATTTTAGGAATTTTTATTTGATTTTCGCTGATTTGTAATGAAGAATCATGTTAGACCACAAATACCTACTTTTGGAAGTAGTTGTGATGAGAAGTATAGATGATCAGGTACAGAAAAGGATCCTTAAATCAGAATTAGGACAGTCTAAACTGTGAATAAAGATCAGAGGCCTTATGGTGAGGTTGGGGAGAGCATTTTCCAGTAAACCGGGGGGAATAGTGGTTGATTAAGAATGGGAGGAGATGGTACTGATAGATGAGGAGATAGAAATTGACCATAGGGAGGCAATACTTACGGGCGCCATTACTGAAGCTGCAAGTATTACCCTCAGATGCCAAAGGGCGAGAATATGTCTGGTCCCATAGACGCTGACTCTAATGCAGTTAAAAAAAAGAATACTACAGGGCCAGGCGCAGGTACCAGGAGTGCAAAGACGACAACAGAAGGACTGCACTCCGAGAAGAATCTAAGCATAGGTATAGGGTATACCGAAAGGGAGTGCGTTACCAGAAGAAGAAATCCTGGGACAAATTTATTGTAGAGGAGTCACAAAAGAATCCCTGGGGTATCCCGTACAGAGTGACACTGGGAAAGGTTAAGCCATTACAGGTGATGGCTGCTATTAGAGTGAGAGGTGCCCAGGCAACCACCTTGGAGGATGATGTATATAGATTATACATACCTTAGGGATGATTCGTTCCAGGATAGTGCAGATGATAGAATGGTTAGACACACCACGTTATACCTACCAGGTACCGACCTATGTCCACCATGGGACATGTGGAACCTTTGTCTTGCTGTGGATAGACAAAGGATCGGAAGGGCTCCAGGACCAGATAGTATAGATGCTACAATCCCCAAGAACACTGCCCCTTATATCAAGGAGGAGTTATTGGATATATTCAACGAGAGTTCGGAAAAGGGGTACTTTCCAAACAAGTGGAAGATTGCAGACTTGAGACTGCTCTACAAGGGAGGTGGTAAGGGTAAGGAAACACCTAAAGCCTATCGACCTATGTGACCTATGATCATCCACAGCCTTAGACCAGTCCTAAGTGCTGCAAATCATCCACGGCAATACGGCTCAACCCGTGGCAAGGGAACTATGGATGCACTGCTGAGAGTGCATAGGGATGTGGCGGAGAGGGCAGAGAAATGTCTTATTGATCATGTTTGACATCTCCTCCCCCTTCGATAGCGTTTGATGGTCCTATGTACTCCAGCAGTTGCAAGAGTTCGACACCCCCCAGTAATCTATACTCCCTGGTAGGTGGTTACATCAATAACAGGAGTGTCAGGATCAGGGGTAACTACTTCAAGGTCGAGAGAAAAATCGAAAGAGGATGTCCACAGGGTTCGGTACTAGAACCAGCTCTGTGGAAAATAGTATTCGATGAGTAGCTGAGGGAACTAGAGGAAAAAGGGTTTCATGCCACAGCCTACGTCGACGACCTGACATTAATCGTGGCCAGGAACAGCTGAGCCAGACTAAAGACAGAAGCAGAGAGGTGTGCTAGTCTCGTAGGAGAATGGTGCGTGAGGAGGAAGTTGAGTATGGTAGCCACGGACAGGGCTCATCCTATCACTCTGGATATCCAAGGAGGGAGGGTTAGACTGGGCGAGGAAGTGACATATTTTGGTGTGAAAATAAGAAGATTTGATGCCATTTCTCACCTGGTGTATCTAAGGGACAGGGTGACCCTGTCACTCTATGGATTAAGTAGGATAGGATTGGGACCTCAGGTACCCTGCAACGAAGACCATATATAAAGGTGTCCTATATCTTGGATATTCTGAGGTATGCATCTCCTCTATGGAGCCAAAACCTCACGCACACACAGAAGGGGAGACCAGCCACCATACAGAGATTGGTTCTGCTGAGGATCACAAAGACATACAGAACGGTGTCGCATGAGGCAGTCCAGGTGCTGGCCAGAGCGGTGCACCTGGACCTTACCCTCAGGGATGACTTCCTTAAATATGAAGTAAAGAGGCAGGGACTGGAAGTGCTATACCAGAGAAGCTCCGAGAGAGGATCGGTGAGACTCCAAACTTATGGAAGAAAATGCTGTGGGAGGACTCAATACAGGAGTGGAATGGATGGTGGGTAGCAAGCCAGAAGGGTGCTACTTTGAGAAAATTCTTCCCTACCGTCCTTTCTAGACTGAAGGCTAAATCGGTCCTCCTAGACTATTGGGTCTCACAGATCCAAAGAGGACACGGGGGTTTCGGGGAAAGCTGCAGAGCTTAGGAAAGAACATCGACCCCCGGGGCCCAACGTGCGGAGTTCCTGAAACAGCAGAACACATAATAATAGATTGCTCTACCATGGAAGGACACCGAGCCAGGCTGTCGAGAAAGACTGGGATTTAGCCCTCGCTGTGTCGGACTTTCCCTGTTTGATAGAAGGTCCTTTCTAGATTGAAGGCTAAATGGGTCCTCCCAGACTATTGCAGAACGGATGCAGTGAACAAGGTGCAGCCCCATCAGTAAGGCGCTCAACCAAGTGCTGGGCTGTACCATAGTAAAAATTTTTTCCGAATAATAATTAAATAATTAATTTATAAAAGAATAAAAAAAAAATGTTGATTTTTGGGAGCAGTGGCATGCACAAACCCCAGCGCACTACCCCACTGCTCCCACACCCCGTATGCCAGAAATGGCAAGGGAGGGGATAAAAAAAAAAGGTAGTTGATTACCTTTAGTCAACCTGCAGGTTTTTACATACAAGGACATATGGATGAAATTGCTCTTCAGGTTGGAGGAAAATATCCTAATATACTTACAGATCTACTCTAAACATCAATGAACACACTGATGGATTGGTGCAAAACGAATAGTCTGAATATTGTCCTAATTAAGGTCAATGTCTGCATCTTCCCAAAAAAGAATAAGGTGGTATGATCAAAAACTAAATAGGATCCTGCTAGGCCTGGGTAAGGTAAGGTGAAACACTTGTAAGATTTTCAGGACCACCAAATACAATGGCATGGCCATGTGGACAAAATTAACTAATAGGGCACTGAAGAAAGTACCTATGGACCTGAAAAAGAGCAGTAGGCAAAACTTAAAAATAAACTATGCTTAAACCTAAAATGGCTTATTGGCTGTATATGACAGCTATTAGACCCATAATCTTATATG
>NW_027110526.1:458306-507903 GCF_000696795.3 Halyomorpha halys
AAGTAAATATATCTCAGTATTTCAATCCGAAATACTTGCAGTATATTATGTCAGTAGCATATGAGAGGAAAGGTTGATCAGTTAAGATATAATTATCTTTATGGACACCCAGACAGAAATAGGGGCACTCAAAAACCCCACAATACGATCAAGAATTTTAGAATCTCACCAGACTTTACATTAGTGTCCATCAATTAAACATTCAAAGAAAATATATGATTTATACCTCCCTCTCAGCCCAATACCTCCTGCACATGTGCTGCCATCACCAATTCTTCTGTTTCGTCTATTACAAACTATTGTTTCAATTGGATTGGGTCACTCTTAGGACAATAACAGGGATCTATATTGGTCACTGTAAACTCAATAAACACACAAGTTCAATCTCAAGTTGGCAGGATCATCACTATGTAGATTATGCAGTACTGGGGATGAAAGAGCATATCATATCTCTTAGTGTGATAGATAGATTTGCAGGCTTGTGGTTCACACTGTTTTCTATGGAGCACATAGTGGACTTAAAGACCGTGAACTGATCAATTCACAGAGTTTAATAAAATTGACATAATCTACTAATCTCATTTATTAATGGCATCAAGCCAAATATGAACACTTTATTCTCACCTCCTGAGTACAAATACTCAGAACTTTGAATACAGATTAATTCATAATTAGACCAATAAATACGAACTCCTGAGAATACAAGTATCAAAGCTGTGAATATGAATGTATTTGTATTCATAAAAAATGATTGTTGATGTTCATATTTGGGATTAGGAATATGTCCTCCTCTTTTGTTAAGTGTATAATTTAATATTTGATTTTTTAAGGCAATTCCCAAGAAGTTGCAGAATATTATTATTACTAATTCTACATATCATTCTATTAATACAGTTATGATTTTGCCAGTTCTAGCTTTCTTACCAATGATAGTCCAGAAATAGGCTAGCCACCAATTAGTTTTTGATAAATAAGTTGCAATAAAGAACTCAAATATTAATGAAAAGACAGGAAGTATTGGGACACCTGGAACCTGAAAATAAACAAAGCATGCTGAAAATATTTTCTCTACTATTAAAACTATTCTTTTTCCCATTAAATTTCCAGTGAGAAAAAAATATAAGAAAATTGAAAATTATAACTTTGTTGTAATTAGCTGACCTTTCAAGATAAATTTTACTATCAGATTTCTGGTCTCGACATGGGTTACTGCCTTGCTTCTGATATACCTAATGTAATCCTCAATGACCTAGTTGACTCCATAATTTCGTTATTCTCTCAGACATAATTCTTAATAAGAAATATGTAGAAGACCTCTTCCTTGTCCTCAATCCTGACAGAATTCCAGAAATACTATCAGTCTTTAACTCCTGCCACCCTCCCCTTTGGTTTATTCTTGAAAGTGAAATTGAACATTCCCTCCCTTTTCTTGACCTACTTATCATAAGGTATTCTGATGGCTCCCTATCTACTGATTGATATAATAAACCTTCCCTTTCCGGCAGACTCCTTAACTATTTTTTCAACATCCTTATCACCAAAAAATAAATGTAATTAAAATCCTTATCCAACAATCCATTTCTCTTTCTCATCCTCAATACCACCAGAACAACTTACCATGTATATGAATATCTATTTACAACAGAAAACTGTCAATCATAAAGTTGATAAATACTATACCTCTCTGACCTACTGGCATATCTTAATAAGCCTTATTAAACTACCATAATTTTACTCTATGTTCTGCATTTCAGAAGTTAGCTTACCTATTATCCTCATATTTTTTTTTTTAATATTTATCTCATATTTTCCCCTTTGACAAGGATTTACTACTTTATATTAAGTGTCTTTTTTTAATTATTATTATATAACTTTACTATTAATCTTTTATCTTTTATATTCATCTGATACTTCCACCTTATACTTACATTTATTACTTTATAATTAATGTTTTATTATATAAATTCACAACACCTTTGTACCTCTATTCAGTTTTGTATGTTTTCTTTTTTTCACTATACTATTTTTATTGTAACCATTCTTTTAATTTTATTGCATTTTTGTATTTTATCTATATATATTTTTATATAATTTCTCTCCCTTATTACATTATCATTTGATGTCTGCCTACAATAAATATTTTCTTAAATTTCCTAATATTATCTTTACTTTAACATTATATTATATCTTTTTGCTTTAAAAAGTAACATATTTGTTAACCCTTTCACAGTGTGGTAAAATTATGAATTCTGGTTCAAAAATGTCTAGTTTTTTTTTAAGTTCAGAAATACTTTGGCATGTAATAAAAAAATGTGTGTTGCATGTACCTTGTTAGTAATTAGTCTGTATATGATAGATTTTAAAACAAGATTACATAAGCCAATGTCACAATACTATTACTACTATACATGTTGGATAACAAAAATACAATTTTATATAATTGACAATAACGATTTTTAGAACTGAGGAAGCACTGAATTCTGGTGCGAAGGATTGTGTGATCCGTTTCAAAGTCAACAGCATATTGAACTCAAAATTAAACCACATCAGTTAAAATAATCTTCAAAAACAGAGAATCTAGACATCTTTGGTAGTCCAACAGAAAAGTGGGTGTCCTATTTTGTCCATTATTTCCCTTTTATCTTGATCTTTATTTTATTCTTATTTCTCTTATATTTTCTGTCCACTAAGATGGAAATTTAGTGTGTAATATATTTATTTATATTTCTTTTCTTTTTTTTAAATAATTAATAAGATGTAGCTCCATTCTTAGACTGAACCCCCAAGGCTACAAATATATTAAATTTGCAATAAAAAAAAATGTGTAGAAAATAAACTATTCTGATCAGAAAAGGCAGAGATTGTTGAAAAACCCGATTCTGATAAAACAACAATCCCTTGGCCTACTACAAATTACTTCTCCATAATCAATGTAGACAGGGGGCAAGGTTCTGAGAAAGCGTAGGAACAGTTTCATTTAGATTTAGCAGGCCTTTAAAATGGAAAAAATTGGCTTATTTTGGTGAAATATCCTCAATTAATCTTCAAGCAGAAAATCAAAGATGTTCTGAGAGATTTTATTTGAACCTATTATTGCATTGAATGAAGTGATTACCATTTGATGCCAAAAATTGGGTGGTAGAACAGTGTGATATATTGTAGACATGTACACAAAAACAATTTAAAAACTCAACTACAAACTAGTTTCAACTCTTTTAATTTCATTTTTATGCTGTTTTAGATTTTTGCCAGCTTCATACATTAAAATTTGTTTTCTCACAAATTGGCAACTCTTATAAACAGACGACTTTTCATTACCCAGCAATGCCCATTTAAGAGAAGTTCGATTTGAGATGAAGATCAATAGAAAGAATGGTATTCTGGTACCTCCATTTTGGATAAAAAATACGATAGTTGAACATATTTATTTAATTACATATCTGGCAATCCTTCCCAGCTGGGCCTGATCCACTAAGACCCCCAAGGAGTGACGGTTCTACATCACTTTTGAAACATCTGCTTAAAACAGGAACAGGATAGACTTTAAGATATAATTATATAGAATATAATAGGATAGAATTTAAGATAACTTTAAGACAGTTAAATCGAGCAATATTTAAAAAGTGCCTGAAATCAAAAAACGGCATGAAACTCTTGTTAGTGAGTGGGCCAGGCCAACAAACTATTAGTTAGTTACATTTCACACAAAAAAAACTATTTACTGACTATCATTTTTAGAATAACCCACATTTTTATTAGAGGTAACAGTTTTTAGGCTTTAATCCCTAGAAATCAAGCACTATCCTAAAGTACAGTAAAAATATTAGTAAATAATTTACTGTATAGGATAATCCCATTCTGTTATTCTGTGGCTGACAATGAAGACAGAACGTAAAGAGAAGGAGAAAGAGTACAGTACACAATGCTAACGCTCGCACAAATAGCTCTGCATCCTTCACAAACATCATCAGAATACAGTACACTGAAGAATATGCAGTCAAAACTGTAAAATAATAAAATAATTATTTATATAATAAAATTATATGATTTAATAAAAAAGTAACAACTAAAAGATTGTGTAAAGCACTACCTGTGGTTCCAAATAAATAGCTCCTTTTATTCGTGCTATAATAATATATTTAAGTTGCACATAAACTTAAAACTAACTGTAAAGAATACATTGACCAATTAACTAATCTATTCTTTAAATTATGCCCTTCGGGGCTCCAGTAAACCATCAAATTCCTCTTGTATCGAATCTTTACAATATGTATTTAATTTTGAAAAAAATATATATAAATGAAAGTAATAACTTTTTTTAGTAGTTGTTTTAATCAAATATATAGTTTGCCATAAGGCTATATATAATAAATACTTGGTACATGTTAAGGGGCGAATACATTTTGCATTATACAAGATGAGTTATGGAGTAGAATAAGTTATTAGGCATATTACTGTATTGTACAGGATTACTTTTTGTTTTTAAATAATAATTTATAATTTCTATTGAAGTTCATATTAGCTTTATTGCATTTGTTTAGTATGTGCTTGGAATAGGTTAAAGATTTTTCCAGTTTTAGGTACCATCAAT
This sequence comes from Halyomorpha halys, assembly GCF_000696795.3. Lineage (NCBI taxonomy): Eukaryota > Metazoa > Arthropoda > Insecta > Hemiptera > Pentatomidae > Halyomorpha > Halyomorpha halys. The sequence goes on from NW_027110526.1 coordinate 462,898, forward strand.
AACTATGTTTTGAATTATGGAAAATCTCCTTTAATAGGAGTGAATAAAATAGCTAGTGTTTTTGTTTTGTTAACTTTAATCTTTCATTTTTTTAAAAATAAACACTGAGTTTTTTAAGAAGAGACTATAATCTGTTCACCATTGTATCTATTCTATATGGCGATGCATAAATGGCTGTATTATCAGCAGAGAGTGATCTTTTCAAGAGATATATAGAAGATGTACAAGAGAATAGAGTATGAGAATGAGATATACATGTTAAATAGAGTAGGGCAAAGGTAGAAGCCTTGCGGAACACCAGCATGTAATATAATGATTTTATTATTTTTAAATTTAGGCATATAACTAACCAAATTAAAATTTTAACACAATCTAAAACAGATAAAATTTCAGATACTGACTGTCTAGATAGAGACATATACAGTAAAACACTGAAAAATCTTGCCAATATTGGAAGAAGAAAAAAGAGGGGCACAAAGTGATCCGAAAAAACAAAAGAAAGGCAGTTGAAGATCGTGAAGCTGCGATGGGAAGAAAGAAAATCAAGACTCCCAAAGAAGCCTAACCAATGATATTCGCATGGTCCTTAGTGGCCAATACCTGATAAAAAAACAGATTTTAATAGAGATTTCTATACATAAAATAAATTAATTTTATTATGATCTAAATAAATATATTTTTTAAAAAATTAGCATTACATGGATGAAAAGATAATTTTATTCTGGGGCAAAAGTACTCAAAGAATAATTACATGCTTCAGACTGATAGTTATTTGTCTGGCAAAATATTTACAAGATTGCAGTATTTTAAGTTACAATTTCATGGTGGTAATTCATAGACAGATATAGATTCATATATCATACATCATTTCAACATGTTTATTTGTAGTATTAAACCTAAAAGCAAGCTAACCAATATACATCAGTAAAATATGCAGTCACAAAACATTCAAATATTTTAAAAAACTTTATTTTAACTTCCCATCAAAATTTTATTTACAGTAAATTTAAGAAAAAATAGAAGTTAAGAATAAATATTAAAGAAAATTATTCATAAAGGAAATCAGAGGAAAAAACTCAAAACCTTAGTGGTATAATCTGTTGAGAACTTACAGGAGAAGGGAAAGGAAGAGAACTGGGTTTTGGACATTCGTTGCTTAAGCATGGGTGGGACATGATGTTTCCTGGATGAGGAGGTCCTCATCATCTCTTGGGTGGATATCTTGAAAAAAGAGACATTGGAAAGTCACCCATGAAGAAAAAAAGGATTCTTTTTTGGTGGATTGCCTGGTGAGAGGACATCTCCTGGAAGTGAAAAGGATGGGAAGCCATTGTTGAGAGTTAGACATAGCTTTTATGGGAAGGACTGGAAACCATTGTTGACAGTTGGACATAGCATTATAGAAAAGAAGATATCAAGAATCACCAATCATCAAAGGAAGATTGTGTAATTGGTTAGTTTTGTTTCTAACTAAAATTTAGTACATTTGTAAAATAGCTTTTAATTAAGTTTAAGTGTTATTAATAGTAAAGTGTCTGTTTCTCATTGCCTACAAACCCGCCCTGAGAAAAGAGTCTATTAAGTTATAAAATTTAAATAAAACTATATTAGCTATATAATATTAAAGTTTTTAATTTGAACCCAAGCTATCTTTTAGATATTAGAATTTAAGTTAAAAATATCAAATTCCATTTATTTTATTTTAATAATTTTTGGTATGTATGTATGTTCATTAAATTAGTTTTTGGCATGGGTAAGTGAAAATACTAGACAAAATTTATATTAGACCATGTCTACACTAATCCTTAGCTTTTCTCCCACTTTTGAGCTGAATCGGATAAGTAGTTTTTCAAGTATAAATGTGACCAGTAAAATTTGTTTAAGCATGCATAAGCAAAAGTAGTGAATTGAATTTATACTAGACTATGCTAACCCTAATCTTCATCTTCCTTCAGCCTTTAAACTAAATATATTAGTTTTCTTTGAGAAAAAGATGGGCCAAGAAAACTACGTTTACGTTTGCATAAATGAAAGCAGTAGTAGACTGAACCTGAAAAAATCGATAAGGAACAAACTAGGTACCAATCCATACAATCCCTGAAAATTCCATCAGAATCAGATTAAAAAATAAATAAAAACTTAAACAGGTGTAAGTATATATGGAAATGCATATTATTTGCAGGTTTGGGATTTTGATTCTGAAATATTAATATAGTCAATGAGAATGATCCAACGGAATTACCAATGAGAAAAATCAGAAGACGACTAACTCTTTCTGTTGCCAATGTTGGCACTGTTTGACCATTGGGGTAGTTAAATAAGACCCAGCACTTATGTGTCTCACTATTCTTTTCTTTCTTCTGTTCACATCTATATCTGCATCAGGCAAAGATAAGATGAATACTTTAAGTCCTATATCTAACTTACATATCATAGATGAACTAACAAAAAACATAATATGTTTTGACAATATATTTATGGAACATTCAAAGTTAAAATGAATGAAATTTATGGATAATTATAAGTATACAAATATTTTTAAAATGATTTCTGAATGGTTCAAAAGGTAAGTAAATAAAATTATTAATATTTACATTAATACACATTTTAATAAATGAGTTTCACTTCTTAATCCTATACCTGTCTTAATATTCGATTTGAAATTCTTATTCATTGAGTTGGACTTTTTTTTCATTCTTTTGAATTGATTTTCACTTCACAAATGGGATTAAGTTGATTTCAAAGTAAAATAAATTATTATTTAATAATCCAGGGTCACTACTTATGATTTGTTTCATTACTAAACAGTTCACTTGAACTTGCATAGTCACTTAGTTCAATGTTTAATTAATATAATGAGGTGTAGATAGTTGACTGTAGATTAATAATTGGAGAAGATGGTCGGAGGGGGAGGGGAGGGGGGTGCAGTCAGTCAAAAGAACATGAATAAATAATTTTTTGTTTATTTATGTTCTTTTCACTGACCACACCCCTCGACCATCTTCTCCAATTATTAAACAACGACCAACTATCTACACCTCATTATATCAATTAAACATTGAACTAAGTGACTATGCAAATCCAAGTGAACTGTTTAGTAATGAAGTAAATCATAAATAGTGACCATGGATTATTAAATAATATTTTTTTAGCTACCTCCCTACATCTGTTTCTTCCTCTTCACAGGACTGCCGTTAGGCATTACTTCATGGACAGAAATGACTGAGTACCGCCGTATTGTTTTGTTCGCATGGTTTTCATGTTTCCATGCTAGTCACGCCTTCTAGCCCTCTCTCCTACTCTCAACCTCTTAAGGATGACTGGTGAATTTCTTCACTGTGGTAGATTCCGAGCTTCTCAACGCTGTTGCCACTTATTGATGGTTGTTTTCTGCTCTTCTTTTCTAGAAATTCTATAAATAATACATTGTTATCTGTAAGCTGTAGGCCTACTGAAGACAGCCAACCTTGTACCGTAGCAACAGCCTGGTTGGCAATAACGGTAATTTCTTCCAAATACTTTGGCACAACTACCACTGCAACATCATCAGTGAATCTCACAACTGTGGCTACCTCCAGCATTGTCACCTCAGAAGAGGCCCTCGTACGGAGCCCTGTGGGACATCACTAGTCACTTAATATCTCCTTTGGCCAATGTCTGAATGTTTAAACAGAACTCTATCCCTAAAATAGTCTGTAAGAACTCTCATCAAACAGGACAGCTACCATAGTCCTTAGGGCATATAATATACAGGTCGATCCTTGCATTATTAAAAGCATTCTTGACATCTAGATTGATGATTGCAGCATAACACTTGTACCTCTCCTCTACCTTGTTCCTGCAATTGCTGTACAAGCTGTCTTTATTACTAATCCAATAGCATCCACCGTGGATCGCTGTTTATAAAATCTATATTGAGCCCTTGAGAGGCCACTTACACTCTCTGTGAACTCTTGTAGCCTGAAGTAAAGGATTTTCTCAAATGCCTTACTTATAATATCTTCGATTCTTCCTTTGTCCTTTGGAATGAGTACAAGGTGCTGTCTTTTCCAAGGCTTTGGAAGTGAGCCTTCATGGATGCTGGAATTGAAGAGATTGATGAATAGATCAGACTGGTAATGAAATGACCGCTATTTGTGTATCTCATAGTCTTGACAGATGGATCTTACTGCTGTGTTGGGCACTAACTCTTCACTTAGGAGAGGTTTTAAGGCCTCCGCAACCTCCTGTTTGGTGGTGAGAGCATCCACATATCAAAGTTTGAAAAGGGACACTGTCCGCACTTCCACCCCTTCACCAAGTACTCCTTCCATTGGGCTTTTCAGTGTAGCAAGAGATTGCTCTTTCTTACGGTTCAATTGCAAAAGATTGCCTTTATTAATAATTCAGACCTTAGTTAGTAAAGAGGCCATCTTCAGCATCACAGGATCTTCTCTTATCTTTCGCAAGACATCTGCATTGGACCGGCTATTCAGTATCTTCAGAATGACGGCGTCAAACCTTGGAGGCTTAAGGTGAGGTTTCTTCCTCAATCTTTTGCATACTTCTTGCCAGTTTTCTATCCGCCACCTGGGGAGATGCCTGATGGAAGACTAGCAACTCCACACGGGAGTGTGTGTGTGAGTTTTAGTTGTGAACCACCCCCTGTTGAAACTTGACATACAAATATCATATATGGAAAACAGCACACTTTTCCTGCATTAATTTGGAACTAATTACAAGTAATACACTACCTCAACTTATTAGGCTATTAAGAGATATGCTTAGACAATTAGTTGACTGGTTAATTATTAACTGCAACTTGAGACCCAATGCTTTGTTTAGGAATGTTCCAACAATTACTGAAATATGAATAATTTTGACAGACTTGATAATATTACACATAATAAATATAAAATAATTTTTTTTACAAATAGTATCATACATACCGCGTTACAAGTAGACTAACTAAAATAATTACTTTTTCAAGAATCAGGTCAAAAGCAATAGCATGGTAATCTATTTCAATGAATGCTCCAATCAATGCTAAGAACAAGACAGAAATAAATAACAATAAATCTTAATTGAAAAGTAATATATTATTATGAAATATTTGCAAATAGTCCAAGAAATGATGCATTCTCAAAATGCAAAATGTTGAGTAGTTCTGATTCTCTGGTATGCAATTTGGATTTAGAATTACATTAAGAATCTAAATTTGCAACTTCAGCAGATGACCAGAAGTATATTTTATTCAAGAAAAACCCTTAAATTTATGTTAATTTTACTAAAACAACAAGCACCAAAACCAACATAAGTACAAAAACTCTTCTCGTTATGTTCGTTTCAGCGAAATGTCAATAGGAAATCCTGCCAAATGCAAGATGCGAACAGTCATAATTTCCTTCTTGTAGAAGGAAAATCTCTGTCAGAAATTTTTGCACGGATCAAGAATGTTTATGGCGAAGGTGCTATAAACTGAACAAATTTGTTTAAGTCGTGCCGTGAGTTTACGGAAAGAAGAATGAACATTTATGATGAGCAAAAGACCTTCAATAGTGACCAATGAATTATAGCAAAACCTGAGGAAACTAATTGTGAAGACTGCCGATTAACACTAGATGAAATGTCTATGTCGTTTACACAAATTTCCACATGTGTTAGATGAAACAATTATAGAGATGCTGGGATATTGAAACTTGCACTCAAGATTTTTTCCAAAACAACTGACAGATCAGCACGAATTGAATGAGGTCACTATCGCTGGTGAATTCCTTGAGCGATTTAATTGTTAAGTTAATAATTTTCTGAGCTCCAAGTGATGAAACTTGAGTGACTCATTACAACACTCAGACAAAGTTTTAGTCATCACAGTGGCAGCACACTGGTTTCCCATCAGCCAAAAATTCAAAACCTCAATGTTGGCCAGCCAAAAATTCAAAACCTAAATGTTGGCCAGCCAAAAAAATTATGGAATCCGCGTTTTGGGACTTGATAAAGTTTTGGCTCAGAGGGAGACAATACCTACAGCACGATATGGTTGGACACTACAAAGGCTCAAGAGTGCAATTCAAAACACACAAAAGGAAATTTTGACAAAGGGGCTAGCTGCACATGGTTCAACACCACCAAGGCGCTTTTGTTGGGACATGCTCAAGCACCTTGCTTACTTCCTTAACTTCGCGCCATCAAATTTTCATCTTTTTCACCTTCCTGAAGACTCACATGGATGGGGAAAAAATTTAAACCGATGAGGAAGTGAAACAAGAGATCTTGTTGTGGACAGAGGAAATGATGGGACAGTGCTATGAAGAGAGAATCAAAAAGTTTATCCCAAAAGTTGCAAACTGCATAAATCAGGATGGTTAATTTAACAAGATTTTATAAAATAAAATATTTTTTAAATACAAAAAATGAGTACTCTTACTTTTTAGACACAGCATGTATATTTCAGTATCTATAGATATTCAATACCTGATAATGAATGAATTTTTTAAATTTTATTAACACTAATTAATCAATAAAACCATTAATTAAATTAATCATAAAAATAAAATAAATTGTGGATAAATTATTTTTAAAGATCAAAACATTAATAAAATACATAGTGTTTATATTAGTATTAAATAATTATGTAATATAAATAAAAAAGAAAAATAAACAGAGAAGAAGAATTTTGCTACTTTTATCACTTTAATGCACTAGATTGGTCCATTTCAAAATCATTTTTTGTAATTATTTACATTCCTGATGGCGTCAAGAATAATTATAAGCATAAGACAAAGCTTTTAATTCAAACTAATAAGATTACTGACAATTAATTGCATTTGAGGTAATTTTAAATGTCCAGTACCCTTCCTCATGGACTTAAACCCTAGTTAGGTTATGAAAGAGTTCCTGAACAACTCAAACCTTTCACTCCCACAAAGCACTCTTATCTTTCTGTCTTATCTGTAAATGGTTCTTAGTAACGATCAACAATTTGAAGAAAACTAAAGTTAGTTCAGTTGAAACTTTGTATCCTCTTTGGAATAAGAATTGGAACCCATAAAAGTAAACAAACAGTTCAGAATAAGTAATCAAAAATTATCAGCCATACAAAGCATTTAAGGATTTTTGTAATGACAATTATCATTTTTTCTCCTAATAATTATTTCAATTTGAAGATGGTCAGAGATGTAGTCAAGATGGAAAAAAAATGGTTTTCAACAATTTAATTATTACTGATGTTTCAAGCCAATGCCAAGAGCTTCATATAATATAATGACCATAGAGTGATATATATATAATGACCATATAGTGCTATAAAACAGCTTCAAAACCAGCTCCATCCACATTTTTCATGTTCTCGATATACTGCCAAGCAGTAAGAGGCAGAGCCAGCTGAAATTTGTGTTCAAAGTGATGAGTTTGTAGCAAAACCAGCTCCATCCAAGCTTCCTTCCTTGGTCACAAGGGTTATTGTGATATGTTATTTTAATCATGGAAGTTTCCACTAGCATGGCACAGGATCTATTATATTCATGCCAATTTGTTATAAATTTCCTTTTTATATTTTCACCTTTTACAATAGAAATGTATCCAAATTTGCAGATTTATCATCTGAGGAAGAAACCATGAAAACAGGTGTGCCAATGACAACGTGAATGAAAACATGTTTATAAGAGTTCCTGAACAATAATTATTCTTTCATTGTTTTGAGCAATGGGTTTTTTAATTAATTTTATCTTGTATTGAAGTTCAAAGTTTTCATTTTTCAATTAAAATTGTCTAGAACTGACCTTGTTTTTTCTACTTTTATCGTATGTTCATTCAGCTTTTCCCTTGAAATTTCACCCAGGAAAAAAATTGGTGTCTTTTTTTTTTTACTTCTTAGAACTATATTTCTGATTTTATCCAATATTATTATTTCGTGTACTGCATTGAACAAAGTAGTTAATCAACTAATTTAGTTCAAAACCAGTTCCATCTAAAATTTCAATTTTAATTCCTAGAAATCTAAAATTACTGAAGGGGTGAAACTATCATGAAATAATCATGGACCAAAGTTCTTTTGATACAAATAATAAAAATTTCTCAAAACAGATTGGCATATCAATGGGAAGTTGTTTCGTTCTCCAGAAAATTTTCTGAATTTGAACAGAGCTAGTTCACTAAATCAAAGATAGTAGAAAACTCTAGAAAAAAACTACACAATAAAAATAAAAAGGAACAGGCTTACATAAAACAGCTGCAAATAACATAATAGTCAGCACTGAAGATTGTGATATCATTGATATTCTACCACACCAATCAAATAACAGCCCGTCTTTCGACATTGAAAATAGAATCCGAGATAGTGTAAAAATCATGGTTATTGCCCTGTAATGAAAAATTACTTGGATAAAAAAAACTTGAAATACATTTAAAAAAAAAAATAAAGAGATGTTTTGGTAATCAGGTTATTGGACCATATTGGTTACCTTATACATTTAGTATAAGGAACTGTATTTAAGGTGAGTAATTAGGAGATAATTTAAGGGACCATAAATAAAAGAAAAAAGAAGCTTTTTAGCTCCTAGGTGTACATTCTCATTCCGTAGATCAGGCCTACGTATCCTACTTATTAGCACATGGTTTATCAGATTAGTACTGATACAGTGAATCCATCATTAGAGAGCCATCTCACGAGGTGCATTCTTTCGTATGTTGCAATACTAATCAAGCTCTCACCATTATCATTTATAACTTCACAGATACTGCTGTTTCCAATATTAAGGCAGAAAATAGGTTTCTCTACCTGTTTGGCTATTTAGATAACCAATGATAATTTTCACATCATGTTTGAGGATCTCATTGGTAATTTACTCAAGGATATCATAGGAGAGATCTTTTTTTTTTTTATAATACAATGTTTTGTTGGTGCATGGATACTCAACACTAAAAAATTGTAAAATTTTCCTTTCAGGGGAAGAAGGTATGTTCTTGAGCTAACAATTTTGAAACCAATTATTGGTTTAAATTATACCAATTACTATTCAATACTACAAATTACTAAATCAATAGCTGAGCTAACCTCCTGCTGACAACAATTGACGTAAATGGGATTTCAATCCTCACAGCTGTTGTAAATCTGGTTCTTCATATTCACAATTTCCAGTATAGTTCATCTTGTCTGAAGGACAGTAGCAATATACATGTGGCATATAGGGAAATTAAAAATTATGCACAGTTGTCAAAAACCGTCAATTAAACATAGAGGAAAAGAAAAAAGTTCGTAATATTAGAGGTGATTTTGGTTGTAAGAGGTGAATTAAGGAATTGAAATACAATAGAAAAGATTAAAGATAAAATATAAAGAATAAAATAAATATGATAATGAGTACTTAAGGGCACCTAGTCGCAGTGCCTATAAGTGGGACCTGTGCCGCAATCCGCACGGCCGTCACGTCCCTAAGTATACATCCGGATGGACAAGAAACTAGATACTAATAAATACAGTCAGGTGTGATAGAATTCTAAAGACAGAACCAGAGTAATAAATTGTAGAAAATACTCGTTAGAACTAGTTGTAAATATGGTAAGGAGGTAAGTATAAAAGGTAAACAGAAGGTGAAGTAAACATGGCAAAGGTGAGACAGTGTAACAAACAAAAAGAAATACTAAGAAAGTTAATAAAAATAACAAATAAACAGTACCTGAGAGTACCTACCAAATTGAAACAAAGATGACAACTGGAAAGTTGAGAACGGGTGGCTGGGTATAAAATTAAAGATAACCCTCAAAAAGGCTAAGATTTTTTATAATATATAGATAGGTACATTGGCAGGATCATCTGTTCTCTTTTCTAATATTACAATAGGGAAATATATGAGATAAATGTAGAAGTACATGTATCAGATATTACATTCAGATTACATACAATATAGATTTAAAAGACAAAAATTAAAAATAAAGTTATTAAATAAGGATAGAACTTATGAAAAATGGTAAGAATAGTATTATAATAAACTGAGAGAACATTAAAACAATATGGATAAAAATAGTAGGTAGTAAAACTGTGACAAGTAATAACAATAAGGAGTACTGATAATCTTTTATACATGGTGGGAACATTAAGTTTGTGTATAGATCGGATGTTGAAGATGAGTAGTGATAAAATAGACAAAAATGTGATTAAAAACTAGAAGAAGAATATTTGTAAGTGTTATAAGGTGAAGCTAAAATGAAAAAGATTATTGTTTTAAATAATATTTAAAACCAATAATGAAAATAGAAAAACTTGAGAAGAAAAGACCTTATCACTGGGTTACCTGAACTCCAGGCCTCAACTTATCATGTTCTTCCACTTTGACAACGCCACCTCCTCATCGCTTTCTTCTTCTTCAGGTATTTCTACTCTTCCAGCAGATCTTTTCTCAAACTCTCCAAGCTTCACTAATAGCACAGTACCCATCTTCCCTGTACTCAAATCACCATTCCCACTCTACAAGGTGAACATTAATACTTCTTGTAATCTCCGCAAACGCCTAACAGATAAAAAGGAACAACTCATCTTTCTTCTTCAATTTTGATCTGACACAGTTTTTCCAAAACTATTAATAATAACTTTAATAATTTTCCCATCTCATTGTCTTTACACTGAAAATATTCTCTTTCATTGTTAAATTTTAAGAAATCCCTCTTAAATATTGAATTTAAAGAAACTTATCATTGAATCTATTAATTCTAAAATTTCCGCTCTCACTAATCATTTAACTTGCATTATTTGCGAAGATAAAATTTTACAACTCAGCAATAGTATTTTCAAAACTTGCTCCTCCCTTTAAACTCGAAAAAACGTTCCCTTATCTCATAATTTGAAAATACCCTTCTTCTTTAAACACAAAAACTCATCCAAAAGGAGAAGAAAACTGGGTCCACAATATTTCATCCACCATCATACCTTCTAATGTCAATATTTTAAGTCTGTTGTACAGATCTCTCCCTTACAGAAATCATTAGGATCTACCATTCCCAACTTACCTTTAGGTCTAAAGTCCTATAGTAAGCTTTCCCACCTTATTAGCAGCTTAAAAGACCCCTTAAGCCTTCCATTCTGCTCCAATATAGTTTACCATATCCTATGTTCCTCTCCTAAAGAAAAAGTAACTCAGCCAATATCAGTGAAACCAAAAACTACCTCAAAGCCCACATATCAGAACATAAATCATCCATACATTCCCATAACCAGCTAGCTCCCAAATTATCTGAGCATGCTTTGATTTTAAACCATATTTATGACTTTGACAGAGCCTCCATCCTCACTACTGTTCCCAACCACCAAAAACACCTAATATCTGAGGCCCTGTATATCATTCTTAAAGAAAAAACTGTCAGCCACAAAACTGACAAAAATAATATCTCCCTTACTTACAGACACATCCTAAACCTCATCTAACGCACTTAGCACTGACTTTAAGACTATTTTACTCTACTCCCACCCTCTATATCCTTTTCCTTTTATTTACCTATTTATATATATAATTAGTTATTTTCAGCCCACTTGTCTTACTTCATTTCTGAACTATTATGGACTCCCAAGTTTTTCTATTTTCATTATTATTTTTAATATTATTTAAAACAATAATGTTTTTATGAAAGGAATATGGTGCGGGTGCGGTCAAAAAAACTCAAATAGTAGAATTATACTATTTGAGTTTTTCCTTTCATCTTTCCACACGGTCAATCAACATCTTCCAATAATGTTTTTAAATTTTATCTTCACCTTATAAAACTTAAACATATTCTTCTTCTATTTTTTTATCATATTTTTGTCTATTTTATCACTGCTCATCTCCAAAGTTCCGAAGAAAGATGAGTTGTTCCTTTTTATCTGTTAGGCGTTTGTGGAGATTACAAGAAGTATTAATGTTCACCTTGTAGAGTGGAAATGGTGATTTGAGTACAGAGAAGACGGGTACTATGCTATTAGTGAAGCTTGGAGAGTTTGAGAAAAGATCTGCTGGAAGAGTAGAAATACCTAAAGAAGAAGAAGAAAACGATAAGGATGATGGCGTTGTCAAAGTGGAAGAACGTGATAAGTTGAGGCCTGGAGTTCAGGTAACCCAGTGATAAGGTCTTTTCTTCTCAAGTTTTTCTATTTTCATTATTGGTTTTAAATATTATTTAAAACAATAATCTTTTTCATTTTATCTTCACCTTATAACACTTACAAATATTGTTCTTTTAGTTTTTTTATCACATTTTTGCCTATTTTATCACTACTCATCTTCAACGTCCGATCTATACACAAACTTAATGTTCCCACCATGTATAAAAGATTATCAGTACTCCTTATTGTTATTACTTGTCACAGTTTTACTAACTACTATTTTTATCCATATTGTTTTAATTTTCTATCAGTTTATTAGATTACTATTCTTCCCATTTTTCATGATTGCTATTCTTATTTAATAACTATATTTTTAATTTTTTTTTATCTATACTGTATGTGATCTGTTATATCTGATACATGTACTTCTACATTTATCTCATATATTTGCCTATTGTAATATTAGAAAAGAGAACAGATGATCCTGCCAATGTACCTATCTATATATTATAAAAAATCTTAGCCTTTTTGAGAGTTAGTGAGGAAGTGGGGAGATTTTATAACTCGCCACCTGTTCCCAACTTGCCAGTTGTCATCTTTGTTTTCATTGTAGTAGAGTAGTTTCCTACTTTTATTTAGTTTTATTGGTATCACTGTGATCTCTAAGGTTACCTAGCTATAAGGTTGCATTGTTTATCTTTTTGTAGAGGAAAATTTAGGCCTTCTTCATGAGAGTACATTTTCGTTAATGTTTCCACTTTTCTTTGCAAAATATAAAAGTTTCAATCTGACAGGTACTCCTTTTAGTTTTCTTCTACTATTTTGACACCTTAATTGACCCCCACCCAGACTATCTTCCTACCATCTACTACATACGTGGTCAACTATCTTCTTTCAATACAATTATTTTAACTAAAAAACAGGAAATACAAACATATACTGAAAGGTAGAGTTCCAATGTTTACATGTACATGCAGTGGCTATAGAAATTTATATCTTAGGTACACCCAAGAAAGGAGCCTCAGCACTTGAAAAACATGTTTTGGTTCTGCTTTTTTCCTTCATTCTAGAGCTATGCAATAATTGCCTTCTCTTATAACGTTTACATTGTTTATAAGTTCCTTATTACAACCATTTTCATCACGCATTTCAACTTTCTCTATCGCTTTAGAACAGTCACTCTTCTTCTTTGACTTTTGGGGCAAAATGTGATCTGCATTATTCTCATATTCATTATTAATAATTTTATTTAAATTGTCAAGCTCAATAGTCGACATTGATGATTTTTTTTTTCTTCTGTTCTTCAGTTTTTTTCATTCCTTGGCCCTTTCTTTCTCAACGATTTCAGCTTCCTGTTTTTTCCTTATACCACCAAATATCGTCAGATGTGATGACACTAGGTATTGGCTTTTGTTTTCATTTTTTATTTTGTTCCAGGATTTCCTCCTTTGATAGGATCATATAGGTCTGTTTTCTTTTAAAGGGCTAGACAGAAAACTGCTGGTCTCTGTCTCATATTGATTGCTGGAATCTCCAGGTGAAATCAGAATCATTGAATGCTAGCTTCCTCAGAAACTTAGCTAATGGTACAGCATTTCTTACCATATTCCATCTGTTCATTCTTTTTTAATCACTTCCTAAAAATTAAAAAGTGATGGGTCTTCTACTTGATCTTTCCCTGAGTCAGCTTAAGAAAATTGATGTATCTGGATTTAGATTGAATTGTAGATAATACTTATGCAGCTATACCTCTTCTACATAAACATAGAATAAAATATATAAATACATTATTTATTGTATAAGTGAGGAGGACAATAAAATTGCTTGAGGGAGCATTGTCCCACCACCTTAAGGGAAATAGTCACCCTTTGTCAGGTCGATTAACAGCAAAGTATTGGAGGATCTAGCAATTGATCAGCCAGTAATTTATAAATGCAGATAAAGCGTTGTACCATGGGTAAAGTCAATTCTTTTGGAGTGATAAGAGCCTTAAAGGATGAATGTAAAAAAATACTAATCAATAAAAATTTTTTGTTTAAGCCCCATGTATTCGAGGGGTTGATGGAAAATTTAATAAGTATGGAATAAATTATTTTAATTTTCTCAATTATATCAATTTATTGGGAATCAGAAGATTTATATGGAGAATTTCTTTCATAGCAAATAAGAAGCTTCTTCTTAAGTTGCGTAAGCAAAACTGAAATTTTTCTGTCAATTGATTGAACCGACACACTTATTCATAATTTTTAGAAATTAAAAAAATTAATAAATTAGTCCACATACCCACCCCAGAAGCCAAACAAAGCTCCTATGTTACTGAGCCAAGATAATACTTTATATCCTTCACTTTCTAGAAAGGTAGAAAGAGGACATGGGTAAGTAGATTTCTGAAATAAAAATAAAGAAATAAAATAATAATTAATAAATCTTTGAATGTTTAATACTAAAAAATTTAAATAACACTTATACTTCTAAAATGGTGTTTTCAGACATGACATATAACAAAAGCAGGGTAAATAAGACATCTGTAATAACCACCATGACAATAACACTAATAATACTTTTTGGAATAGTTTTTGATGAATGTTTGGCTTCATCTCCTGTAGAAAAAAATGTTCATATATTTCTTTATTTTATAACACACTACATCTCTACCCAAAAGGGCTATATATATACAGATAAGAAGACCTTAATAAATAGGTATTGTCGATTGCGGTGAGAAGAGCCAAGAGCTATATATATATATATATATATATATATTTACTATATCTTCAAAATGTTTTTTTTAATAGAATAAAAATTCCATGACTGACTATAATTGATTTCTGCTCAATAAAAACCAGACATATTTAAAAAAATTAATAGATAATACTGGATTACTGGATAATCAAAATATATATGTATGTATTTACTTTAAAAAATATGGTGTTAATAGCCATCTTAACAGGTCAATAAAAAAAAAAATCATTTATTCCTACTTTTTGAACTTAATAAATAACTCAGTAAATAAATCTCAACCCTTATTTCACTTACCCAAAATAGCAATAGAATTGTAACCCATTAAACCATAAACAACAGTTTCTCCAATGTCTTCAAATACCATTCTTGGGCATTCATTTATTAAAATTCTAGGTCGCTGAACACGAAAGTCCATAATTAAACCAGAGATTATAGTAAATATTATAATCAAACTGATTGAGGTGACTACCATTATGAAAATCTTGAATGTATGAATTGACCATGATGCTATATCTGAGGAGAAGGAATACAAATATTATAAAATGTGTTTTACATAAGGAAGGACACCTAGGCAAGAAAATTTTGTAGGTAATACTGTATTCCTAATATATGTTTAAAAAATATATAAATTGCACACCAGTTAGATTTGCAAAACATTGCAATATACATCTATGTACTTGGACATTAATAAAGAATTATGTTTCTACATGTCAGGCATACATACATATTTCAAACTGCCATAATGTGATAAAACATTATTAAAAGAGGCTATTACATTTTAAAAAGCTTATAAACACCATTTAGAGAGGCCATTTAAAAAATCATTAAAAAAAGGGCAAATAGAGAACACTCTCCAGACCTTTCTTAAACCGGGAAATCAAATTAAAATTGGTGGACAATTTTAGATATAGTTTTGTCCTCAACAATGTCTAAGGAAGGAATTCCAAACTACAATTGTTGTTTTAATACTTTATTCAATGCTAATAAGTGATCTATGTTGAGGCCATTTATTACTCAATTAACTGTTATGCATACATAGTTTTGAACTAAATTAATAAATTATTCCCTCCCACTCAATTTAAATAGTAGTTAAGTGTGATTTCAACAATTTTTGTTTTTAAGAAGTTGGTAGGAGCAAGAGTAAACACAATAAATTTTAGGTTTATTTGTGTTAGTAATATAACCAAACTTATAAACTTATTATTTTCTCTTTTTTTTTTTTTATTTTTACTGAATTCACCAGTGATAGTCATCTGGCATTTGAAGGACACCCTGAAAGGCAAACTCTCTAATATGAGAACCCTTTGATGCCACAATGTATGGGCCCCATGTTGTCCTGCAGCTATACCATAGTTCTAGATATTGCATATTGTAGTAATGTACTACAAGTAGCATCAATATTACAGAATTAGTTCATTTTTGAGATAGACATTAAGGTAAATTTCGGAAAAAAATAACAATTGTTTAATTAACTTTTATAATAATGAAAATTATACCAACAATCGAAGATGTTAAAAAAAGAAAAAAAAGAAAAAGAAACTCATCATGATTACATTAGATTTAAGTAAAAAACAAATTTAGGAAGTCATGAGGGTTCAATGTCTTGGCAGAACTCAAGGCAAAAGCGAATTCTGCGACAACTGAGTCCGAAGTATCAAATTTGGCCCTTCTATCTATTCTTGCTTTGCTACATGTAAGTAACACACCTAAAATTCTTTTCCTAATTTAGAGTAAATAAATGTAGTGAACAACAAATAAAACAAAAGAATTAATTATAATAATAATATATTAGGTAAATTTGATGATTCAACACTAAACCTTATCTCTGCCTTGAAAATGTTTTAGTATTTTATATTACAACATAACTTATATACATTTTTATATTTGAAGTTTATTACAGTGGTTACTCACATGCTAATGAAAGTATGATGACAGGAACAATGAGATCCACATAACCTTTAACACAGACTACACCGAAACAGTGTTCCTTACCGATGCTGTAGTTAGTTCTTAACCAGCCTCCAAAAAAGAATTCATCAATAATAGAACTCGTGAAAGAACAATATGACAAAATTACTGTAACATAAGTATGTTGTGTTGTAATTCATCAACTAGCGATGGGTTTAAAATAATTTAAAAAAAAAAATGAACTACCCTAACGATTACATTAAATAAACTGTAAAGATAAAAAGTAACAATCAATAAAACAAAAATAAAGTGGTTGAGGCAGTAGGCCATGGCTATAAGGGGTGTTACATTCCAAAATCACCCGAACCAATTTTCATTTATTTAATTAACATCTTAGATATTAGACTATCGTGAAGTAAAGTAACAGGAGTTTTTATAAAAATAGTTTAATAACATATGATTACTTATGTGATAGCTACAAAAGGTTCGACTAATTAAGTGATGAATTATTCCAAGAGTATCAAGGATTTTAATCTCTGCTATACAAGGTAACACCTACAATCCAATTTCATTCATCCATGATGACCTCTAATCGCACATGGTTGAGTGTTTTGCTAATGAGGACATTAAGTATGTCAGGTCAACAAACAAAATGGAAGATATTTAACTGGTTAAATGTCATCTTTTGTATTAAAAAAATTGATTTTTTAATTCACACTAAATAGCCAAAATTACTTTCTAGCCAACCCTAAAATTAATTAATATTTGAGGTTTTGAGTGAATGGGGTTGTTCAAGCTGTCTGCTAACTCTAGGACCCTAGATCTGTTTACCTGAGGCAGACAATTTTTTTTCTATTACTTATTTATAGATATATACTTTATATAATTTAATTTATTTTATATTTCCTATTAACCTTAGGGTACCCTATTTTGATCAAAGGCACTTTGGCAGCCATATCCTTATCCATATCCACATTGGCGACTCCTAAGGTGAGTACAACTCCATTGGTTCCAGAAAAATATAATAAAGTGCATCTTACATGCATTTTATCTTCAATGTTGCGGGACTGGTGATTTCAGAGGTTAGACTAACTATCTAACAACTTTAATAGCCTCTAAGAGTTGTTTGCTGAGGCATCTTAACAATTAATTGTCCAAAGACCTTATGGTATACCCTATATATGGATATACCCTAGCCTTTTGCTTGTACTAGCTAAGAAATGAGCACTGCACTCTCTGTCCAACCACGCCTCTAGGAGGACCAAGGCTGTACAAGTCTCTCCAACAAGTTGTTAAGATGAGTATCCAGTAAGACAAGTAGTGCAGTTCTCACCTTCTGGCATAGGTATCTGAGTATAAAATCACATTCCTTGAACTAAACACTGCAATCTGTGATAGAAAGTAATGCAATATTGCAAGTATCAAGCAAGGTTTAATACATCTGAGGTGATTTTGATGTGAAAGGAGCTTGCATACCCCCTCCTCCTCTAGCTCCTTCTCTCCTCCTCACCATAACAAACCCCTTCTACCAGAAACAGTCTAAAATATAACATTTTTATTAATAAGTGTTGTTCTCATTTGTTTTTATTAATAAAAATTTCCTTCACTTTTTATTTTATAACATATAGTAAAGGAAGTACAGTTGAATGGGTGGAGAAAAGATAGAAGAGTAGGGGGTCAGCGGGTGAACATTTGCCACAGTGCATCAATCTCCTCTCTACACACAGCCAAACTCATCTTAGATATACAACACCAAATGATTATTTAATAAAAAAAAGAAAATGACAATTTCTAAGCACCACTTTATAATTTATTGGGTAAAGTACAGGTATATGCACCAAAGCCATTTTGGTATTCATTAATTAACCTTAATTTTTATTATTATTTTTACATCCAAAACTAGCAATTTATGTAAGGCAATCAAATAAAAGTGAAAAGATCCTCTAAAGTTATTGGTGAAGATTACATTTTTTAAAAAAATAGTATACTTTACTTGTAGAATAAGACAGAATTTTATTCCAACCAACCAAAAATGCTAAGAATTCTGAAATTGTATTGTAAGAATAGTGATAAGTTGATCCAGTACATGGTCCTAGTGCTGTTAGTTCAGCGAAACAAGAAGCTGTAATTTAAGATAAAATGGATGAGTCAGTCTGTTTAATAGTAAATAGATGAAAATATATTACAATTATTCTATGAAAATTGTTACGAAAAGATGCCTACAAATTATAAAAAAAAGTTTATAAAGTAGAAGCCTAAAAAAGGTTTTAAAGAAGTTGCTCTTTTAATACTAAACAAGATTTTTTTAGCCTAAGAAAGAAAACATATTGAAAAGTAGAACCTCTGACAAGACAGATTGAGCATTGCGCACTAATGCAAGTCCATAACTGTTACAATAAAATTATAATCATTCCGAACATATTAATGAATTTAGAAAATTGCACTAAGAAAAAAAACAAAGATATAGTGAGTAATATCTAGATTAAATTATTAAAAAAACTTTTATGTTAACATCATAATGATAAATCAGTAGTAGTAATAGTCTGTTCTGAATCTTAATGCAAACATGAAATACATAATTATTTAAAATAATTTAGTAACAATTTTGCAAACATAGCCAAGAGATGTTTATGTCAAAATCAAAGTATAGATAACTTTAATTATGTGTCATGATTTACATTGATTCATATGATGCTCTAATGAGCCAGTATCCCCATGAAAGATGATTTTAAACCAACCATTGCTATATATTGTAGTACTTAAAGAGGATATTTACTTACCTGTTATCAATGTGACAATACCATACACAATCCAACTGAATAACAACATGATTCCAACATTATTTATAATCATTGTAGGTATCAGCTTATAAATTCCAAAACCATGCAATGTGCAGAAACACACCATTGTAAATTCGATTCCTCGTAAGCCAATACTAAAGTCACTCTCATGATATGACAATGTTCCCAGTATTGTAGTCATCCGTATATAAATGTTGTTGAAGAAATCCTTAAAAATAACATTTATCAAATATCATTTTCACTTCCATATCAATGAAATTAATGATAACAGGAAAAATTGTGATCATAAAAATTTAGGAATCCGAATTTTCAAGGTAAATTGACGTTTTAAAGTCTCCCAAACCAAACAGCCTAGTTTTGTAAAGTGGTGTCGACAGTATTGCACCAAAGCGAAAATTTTCACAAACTTAAATTACCTACTTTATGTAGGTGTATGTCTGGCAGAGATGGGAAAAAATTATTTATAGTTGAAGCTAATAGCTAAAATTGCCTTATTCATGAATGAACCATTGATAAATAAATATCGTATTCATGCCATTTTAGCTATTAGTTTCAAGTATAACTAATTTTTGCCTCTTTAGGCTACAGCTAAAATGTAACCACTCCCTTTATTCAGCGGAAGTGCCACTACGTATAAATGATTTTACTCTTTTTTACCACTTCCTCGAATACCTGTTCTTGGGTATACTGATGATATGGTATTATTGGGCGAGGACAAGGAAACTATAAACTAAATACAACGACGTTGATAAACTCTAGTGAAGAACCAGATTACGAAATAAATACGGAAAAACAAAATATATGGTTAGCAGTAGAAACGGAAGTAATTTCGGTGAATTAGATATAGGAGGAAATGCATTTGCATTTAGGTTTTACGGTAACTAGAAAAACGAAATTAATGAGGAAATAAAAGCAAGATTAAAGGCAGGCTTGTTAGGTGTTTTTTTAAGCCCGATAGAACTTGAAATTGTAAAAAATAACACAAAAAATTAAATTGTAATCAAAAATTTTTTTTTATTCGAAAGATCAATACGTGACATTAACATTTGAAAATGATTTCGGGCATATGGGCACCGCGGCTGTTCTTGACGAAGCGCATTCTGGACGTCCAATTTTGGGCCACTTTTTCGAGCACTGCTGGCCGTATGTCACGAATAACACGAACAATGCTGGCCTCCAAGGCGTCAATTGTTGCTGGTTTATCAGCATAAACCAGTGACTTCACGTAGCCCCACAGGAAATAATCGAGAGGTGTCAAATCGCACGACCATATGCGTCAATTTTGCTTATTAACAAACCCGTTAAGCCAAAAATGCGCCTCATCGCTGAACACAATTTTACAGAATGCGCTTCGTCAAGAACAGCCGCGGTGCCCATATGCCCGAAATCATTTTCAAATGTTAATGTCACGTATTGATCTTTCGAATAAAAAAAAATTTTTGATTACAATTTAATTTTTTGTGTTATTTTTTACAATTTCAAGTTCTATCGGGCTTAAAAAAAGACCCTATACAATTCGAAATTGCTCGGCTCGTACTTTCTATCTAGAAACTTATTATTTTTTCCGATCCCTCTTAAACAGAATAAAAACAATAAATTAGTGGATGCTTTATTATGGAAAAAATAAATCATATTGAGTATTACCTTTTTCTACCTGTGGTATTTTAAGGTTGCCTTCAATACTTATTTGTTTATTGTGAATTGTCCATTCTGTATGGTCCTACTAGTAAAAAGAATCTGGAGGTGAGGGTCCTCCTTATGTTGATTTACGATCTAGAAACTTAAGTTCGAATTTACAAAACTTATCCTTCCCACTGTTCTTTATGGATGCGGAAGGTGACCTCTTACACTAAGGGAAAGACAGCATCTTAATGTTTTAGAAAATAAATTATTATGTAAAATATCCGTACCGATGAAGGGTTAATTAACAGGAGAATTTAGAAGGCTACACAACTCTGAATTAAGGGAACTGCACCTGGTAAGTATAATTCATGTTACAGCATTGCGGCGAATAATATGGGCGTATAAGGTCGTGAGAATTAGTGACGACCGGATCCCTATAATAATAATAAACACTAAACCGATAGGTAAACGTCCGAAAGGTAGGCCGAAGCGTAAATGAGAATCCTAATGTGAGTAACCCAAATCAACTACATCAGTCGCGTTAAGACTGATTAAGACTGCTTTGGGTTTGGATAGGTGATACTGGATGGATGTATGCAGAGATCGATTGGTGATATCGGCATCGAACTTTTGGGTTCGCTTATTATTATTACTACATTCTCGAAATCAGCTTTTTGAATAAACTCGTTAATTCAATGTACAATTAAGTGGCCGTTAATATTTGATAGCTCTTCTTAAATCTTCAAATGTGGACGGCTTCCGTCTTAAGGCGATCTTTAAGGGGCATGTTCTCTCTTTCGGGCTCTGAGGTGTTTGGCTAAATCCACTATTGCACAGTGGGAAGAAATTCAGGAGTGCAAAAGAAAACAAAGAGTGAAGTTTTTTCCCGGCACTAATAAGACGTATACGAATGTATCCTTCATTTAAATTCATCGATGGTGGATTCCAAACCTTAATATTTGTTTTCACAAACGAATACAGAGTTTAAAAAGAAGATTAGATATTGAGATAATGTCATCAGTTACTCTGGAGTACAAGGGTAAAAATTAATTTAAAATTTTAAATATAGATAATCTTGAGGTGTCTTGAGCACTTCTTAGACCATTAAAAAATTTCATTGAGACAAGTTAATGACGAATCTACCATTTTTTATCTATACAATCAGAAAAACCTTTAAAAAATAAAGTTAATCAGAAATATAAAAATATTCTTAAATTTTACCCCTTCCTGGCCATTTTTTTTTTGCATATAGAGGGGTTTATTCAACGAGTTATCATCCTATTCTAACTAGAGTGAGAAGATCAAATTTTCATTCTGTGGGACCGCTACAGAATAAAAATAGATTCTCCCTTGTCGGAATCGAACCGGCGCCTCTGCACTAGCTAAGGTAGCCGCTTAACCCTCTCTCTAGATAGTTAAGGCGGCTACCTCCAGACCTCCTTAATAAAAGCGGGCTGTAAATACTACTCACCTAATGATCACTGCATTCCGAAAACTACCACGCTTGTGAAGTTAAAATTATTAATGGTGGTCCCCCTTATGCTGTAGATGAGCAATAAGATTGAATTTCTCAAAATGTACTGGCTTTTAAAACAATGATTTCTTAATGGTGATTAGAAAGGAACTCCCAATTTGTTTAACATAAAAGGTAGTGACCATAAGTAAAAATTCTTAAACTTTATACTCTGGAAACTACTAAAAAAGGTTAGAGATCCAACAAATGAAACCAAATGTTTTCTGCTTTCTACTTGTGTGTGCTGATCATCTTTCAGCAATTTAAAATTGTCTGGCACAAAAAAATGTTTTTTTTTCTGTTAATAATTGGTATGTTCCATCTAAAATTCAAATAACGTTTTATACCAATACATTTGCTTGTAAAATCTGAAGCTCAGCTTAGTGACAGGACAAGGGAATGACAAAACTTGCATTATATATATTTTATAACTAGACACGAATTTGATTAAAACCTCAAAGTAGGCAGGAAATGCTGACTCCAAGGAAAATAATAACAACAGTAATAATATCATTATAGTAGAATGACCTTGTAAAATATAAAATATAAATTATATGTATGAATAATTGACCATATGTCAAATAATGAAGATGGTCAGGATTGTGGTCAAAAAAGAACAAAAATAGTTAACAACTATTTTTGTCCTTTTTTAACTGCAACCCCTACCATCTTCTTCATTATATAAAATATAAATGTTTATAATTTCCAATAGCCCCACCATGATCTCTCTGTATGATGTAAATATTTTTAATACTATAGTAATGATTAGGGCATAATTTTGAGATGAGTCTTGAAAAATTATCCTCACCAAAAAAGGATGTGAAGCCCAGACATTTCCTCTTTTTGAAGAGATTGGTTGAAGGACATTTTGCCTCATTAAGTTTGAAGTAGACATTACTACCTCTACTCAGATGGATGTAGATTATTTATTAGGTAACATATGATTACAGATGTTTCCACAGCTGGAATAGAGACTAAATAAATATAAACATAGAAACATATGATTTATGAAGAAATATGTATGCATTATCTATATATTTAAATTTTTCACAATTCATGGAAATAACCATAGAAATAGTTAGTGGATTAAATAACTTTTAGAATCCAAAAATATTTCATATAAAGTAGTCTTCTTCTTTTTCTGTACACTTTTCCTCTGTAAGCAAATTCCAGAATGCAATAATCCACAGTATTGGAAAGATCTACTCTCATAAAACATTTTTATGTGACCTGAAAATCATTTTATCAATACAGATGTCTATTAGCACTCAAATTAAAGTTAATTTAATGTGATATCAAGTATTTTATGATGTTTATCTTTATAGGAGTAGATTTCATGATATTTGCCAAAATAAATTAACACGCTATTGATTAATATTTATTCAGACAAATTTATTGATTAATGAAAAACTATAATCTTAGGAATCATTAGACATAAAGATATCTATTAGCACTCAAATTAAAGTTATTTTAATATGCTATAAAGTAATTTGTGACTAGATATGATGATATGAAGAGTCTTATTTCATGCTTGTTCCCTGCTGGTCGCCACCTGGTCAAGAATATATAACATAATCAATTAGAGTCAGATCTAAGACTACCACCTCGACAATGGAATGAAGTGATTTTTGACAAATAAGTAAAATGTTTTATTTCAAGTTTGTATAAATGTTTTTAGTCTTTAAAAAAAAAAAAAAAACTGGAAATATACTATTTATTTACCAAAATTCTCAGTATTTTTTAGGATTATAAACTAAATACCAACCTAGTAGTTCTAAAAAAATTATTTATATTGAACTGAAAAATCAATAAATCAAATTATATAAATGGTTTAATAAGGAATACTTAAATATAATTACAAAGATAAAGGAAAAATAATAAACAAAACCTATAAATTTTATATATTTTTACTGGTTCACTCTGACATTTCAGAAAAATTAATTAAATAAAAAATCACTAATATATAATGAACAATGAGTTGTTGGGATAAAAAAAGAATAAATCAAACAATTTAATTTTTTTTTTTAAATCGACTAATAATAAATAACCCTATCCTTCCTATGGGACAGAAGGTAACATATTTCATTAAATATATTGGTGGGTTTTTGGTGAAGTTTATGTACATATTGAAAATCGGGTGCCTTCCACTATAGACAACGGCTTCTTTCATGTACTTTGTATACGATGGATCAGTGCACGTCAACATACTGAAAGGTCCTTGAATCTGAGCGTTCTAAGATTAAGAAAGTAATGAAATGAAATTAAAAGAAATTTTATTCTATATAAATGAATGAATCAATGAGATAAAGTATATTTCATAAAAATGGTTAAATACCAACAAATGAAAATGTCATGGAATAACCCCATACATAATACCCTCTTTTCGGCTCCGCTTAAGTCAAATGTTATTTGACTTTACCTTTGAGTGGCGGTAAAGAGTAGACTGGGGAGGGGTAGAAGATTTGTATTGGGGAAGTTAGTGTAAACATAATAATCTAATACAAGTTACTGTAAGATATTTTGAGCAAAAACCTCAACCACGTGGAACGAAGGTGACATGTTTGATATCATTCAATGCCACCTTTTGATATCAAGTAACTTGCAATTGCTCTGTGTCCCTCGGTTCTAGCATAGTACAAAGCTGTCCGTCCTAAATTAGATCTGTCATTAGGAGCTGCACCCCTGTCACAGAGGAGTTTGACCACATCCAAAAAACCATTAACAGTTGCAGACATTAGTGGAGTCCAACCAGCTGCCTTTGCTCGTGGGTCTGCTCCACGATCCAACAGCACAGATACCACGCGAGCGTGTCCCCCATCTGCTGCTATATGTAGGGCAGTCCAATCACTTGGACCTTTCATATCCACCGCTACCCCGGAGTTAAGCAGCATTGACACAATCCTGGCACGTCCACTACGGGCAACATGGTGTAATAATCCTTGGCCACTGTTGTCCCTAAGGGTCAAGTCTGCTCCACGATCCACTAACTGCTGCAAAACGGCCAAATTACAACTTGTTGCAGCAATAAATACAGGTGTATTCCCTTCATTGTCTTTTACGTTTATTGAGGCACCAGCTTCCAACAGAGCAATCACAGAGTCCATGCAGCCTGCTTGAGCGGCGTAGTGTAGCGATGTCCAACCATCTTCATCTTTTATCATCGGAATAGCACCATTATCCAATAAGAAACGAACGACTCTAGGATTTGAATTTCTGGAAGCAATCATTAAAGCAGTTTTTCCTTCATAAGTTTGTCTGTCTATTGCAGCGCCTTGTTGAACTAGTGCTCTTACCAGTTCTAGAGCTCCTCTGGCTGATGCACAATACAGTGCTGTTTCACCCTCTTCTGTCTTAATATTTATGTCTGCCCCCATTTCGAAAAGTATTTTAATAATCGAAGACTCAGAAGTGAGATGTATAGGTGCAAGACCATCATAATTTTTAATGTTAGTAGATAGATTTTTATCTCTAATTGCTTTGAGAAGTTCAGCATTACCTGACTGAGCTAAAAAGTGCAGTATAGTGTCACCATTTTCGGAATGGAATTTAGGTACAGTTCTCCCTTTTAGAAATGTTTTCACCATATCAAGGTTTTGTGATTCCAAAGCCGTCATAAAAAGATAGTTTTTTCCTTCTGGAGCAATATTTATATCGGCACCTTGTTCCAGTAATATCTCTACGCCCTGGACATTACCAACCTTGACAGCTTGAAATAATGCGGTCTCGCCTAGGTAATTCGTTTCGTTTATTTCGAGCCCTCCATCTAGTAGGGCCTTCAGTGTTTCATTCCAAAATTTAGTAGCCGCAAGGTGGAGGTAGGTATCTCCTCTGACCAAACGCTTTACAAGAGTAGCACCAGCCAGTAATAAAGTCTTGACTGATGAGGCGTTGTTAGCACTTATAGCTTCCTCCAGAGGAGTAACATTAGTGGAGCTCACAACTTCCAGATTTGCCTTCAAGAACCCAAGGGCAGCGATAGAGGCACAGTTACCAGCCCTTGCTGCTAAATGGAGGAGGCTGTCCCCTGATTCAGTCAAACCATTTATGTCTCCACCTTCAGTAGCCAAGGCAATGATATCACTAGGACTGTTGTTAGCAACTGCATTCTCAAGTTGAACAGCCAAAACAGCACAGTATTCCTAAAAAAAAAAAAATGCACTTTTAAAAAATATTAAAATTAATTAAGGACTTGGGCTGCCTCAATATTGATTGAAAAAAATCATCATCTTCCTTTAACTATGTATTAATCTATTAAATTTCTTCAAATTAAAAGATTAACGATTCATATTGTATCTTATCATTTAGAACAGTGGTTCCTAACTCATAGTAGACATCAGCCCACTAAGCCAAAATTTTAATCATCCGTGGACCACTCCCACTCAAAACTCGGGATGAAGATCGTGACGGGACCCCCTTCTGGAAAATATTTAATAATTATGTTGCTTACCTTGCTTTCATGCAATCTTTTAATTTCATGCTGCATTCTAAAGCAATTTAATAATTTATGTACCAGTTAAAAGTTTTAATACGTCTGCACAAAATATAACTGATTAAATTTTTAGAAATTAAAATTAACGATATAGACGGAACTGGGAAAAACAATTAATCAGTGGGTTCAGATATATCAAATTTCATGTCGTAGTGGGTGTGGCCAACTCCAGGGGCCACTTTTATGGGCAGCAAAATTTCACAATAAATAATATCTTAAAATTTTGAACCATTTCATTTCATGAATTTTTTATTTGTGATCTGTATAATACACCAGAAATATAATATGAAAGGAATATGGTCCGGGTGCGGTCAAAAAAACTCAAATAGTAGAATATACTATTTTATTGAGCCAACGTTTCGCCCCACGTTGCAGGGCTTTGTCAGGGCTATTTTGACGGCAGTCAAAACAAAAATGATTTGTAAAATAGCCCTGACGAAGCCCTGCAACGTGGGGCGAAACGTTGGCTCAATAAAATAGTATATTATACTATTTGAGTTTTTTTGACCGCACCCGGACCATATTCCTTTCATCTTTACACACGGTCAATCAATATCTTCCAGAAATATAATAGTTCTTGCCAAATAGTTCTTTAGAATTACTGTATATTTTAGTCTTTTAAATTGAAATACCTAAGTAAGGTGATGTAAAAACATTCTTCCAATCCAGGCATCTGACACTCATGCTACGCCACTGCTTCTCTCAGAGGAAGTTATTTGGCAATGCTCCAGGGGGAGGGGGCCCTCTTCTACTGGGGTCACGTGACATGATTTCATTGGCCAGCAAATTTTGGTAAAACAACTCGGAATCCCTCTTTGAAACTTATCTTTTATTCCATATTATGTGATCGATTTAAACATTAAAAAAGTTGATAATAGGTAAAGGCAAAGTCAATATCCGTAGTTAAGATAGCATATTTGTACTCTTGTTACTGATATTCATAACTGAAATATTTGAAAATAAACAGAACAACCTAGGCATTAGGAAGTTGTTGGAAATATTGGATTCATAGGTATTGTTATCAAGTTAATAAATTCTTGGTATTGATATTTTTTTCGCTGAACAATAAGGTAGTTTTAGTTATTAAATCATGGTTTTACTGTATAATCAGAGATTTTAAATAAAATATGTTTTGTACACGCAAAGTAACAAATTTTTGCTTGGACCCTTGAGGTGCTTGGGCCTTAATATTGGTATGAATCCAATATCTTGAGGTCTGGAGCCTCATACAAACGTTTTATAAAAATCTAGAAGATATATTTTGGATCCTCTCTTTGTAAATTACCAATTTATATATTAAAATATTAAATATATATTATTTGAAATAAATTGAACAAGTACCTCAGATGGGGATGTAACCTGGACGCCATTAATTTTATATTTGGCAGCAAGAGTGGACATGATTCCCATCACATGGGGAGGCAACTTTATTAAGCCAGTAACCACCAGCTCATCAAGAAGAACCATTGCCTTCACCAAGTCTTGTCTGGGGAAAACAAAGTCCTCTGTCAACCAAACTTTGAGATATTTGGACCGGAGTTGTTGGACTCGTTGACAGAAACTGGCCAGCAAGATGCAATACATGACATCTCCTGTAACTAATGAGTTGAGGAGTGCCAATAGTAGGCACTGAGGACTGCTTAATTCCATAGATGCGATGTTGATTGGCTTATAGATGGAAGCTGCAGCACCATAGCTAGCTCCAGACCACAGCTTTTTGAAAGTGATGCTGCAACAAAAAGAGACGATGCCTTCCAGTGTTTGCTCTCTGTTGTTGATAGATGCCATCTCTTGAGGTCGACAAGAGAAATTAATAATGGTTCCTATGTGATCAGGAAAATATAAAAAAGAAAATTAATCAAGTAGCTAGACGAATTTGACAAAATTTATTCAATAATTAAATATTATTTATAATAAATATTTGGCATGTTAAAAGCGAGTGATTGTAAAAAAAAAAATAGGAGGTAAAAATATCATTTTTCATGTTCACAATATGTAATCGATGAGTCACATTTTTGTTTATTGACTATGTTCACCTTTCTGATTCACTAACGAAAGTTAACAATTTTTTTTGTTTTGAATCAAACGTTTCAATTTCTATTTGTGAAACCTGGATGGATCGTCCCTTGATTGACCATAATTTTCTTTTGATCTTTGGCTGGTGAGGTTGGACCCATCAGAGCCTTTTAAAACATTTATAAATCAATAATCATTAGCCGGAATGGTTTACCTATTATTGACATATCCTGTCTATGGACATGACTCTAATTGTGCAATAGTGCTGGTGAAATAGATTTTTGGGCGAAACTGATTTCCAAATATTTGGGGCTAGAAATTGTTTTTTGTTGTTGTTACCTTATTGACAGTAAACGTTTTTGAAAACCTCTGATTTTTATTTTATCTTTTAAATAATTTATTAAATACTGTGTAGTATCAACTAGGATAAAATTTCATGCTTAAAACATTATGCTACTGATTTTAAAGCTCAATATCTTACAAGCTATCAACCTATGTTAAAAATTAATAACAGTTTTTTTAGTGTAAATTTGCTAAAATTTGAGCTCTATTAGAGCTTTTTTCTTTCAATAGTTCCTGAGATGCAGTGTTTCTATTTTTTTGTCTCCAAATTAGCCAGATTTTTTGAATTTGTTTGGTAAATATCATAGAAAATGCTATTATGCTGCATATAGACAAAGTCATTAGAAACTACTTAATAGTACATTTATTTAGCTTCGATTTGAACGGTAATTGATATATGTGCGTCTGGTATGCCCTAAGATATTTGTCATTACAAATCCATAAAACGTTGATTTTTCTGTTATTTGCAAAACAAAAAAAAAAAATGGTTTTTGAAAAACATTAAATATTAGATCCTTGAACTAACTTATTGAATTAATTCCTCCTTCATGTTAATTTCATAGCATAGATTTATCTCATATAGTTATTTTGTTTCAGAGGGATCAGAATAAAAAAAAAAAAGTTCCAGTTATAGTTCGTGCGTGCACATTACGAGCTACAACTGGAAACAGTGCAACAACACATCACATGAAGACATATTAAGTTCTTCAATAACCTTCCCGCTTCCTTTAATCTTTTATTCTGTACACTCACTCTTTCCCCTCTTCTTGTGGATGGAAGGGTAGAAAGGGCCCCATCAACCCCGTTAACATTACACTTTAATCTCTCCTCAAGTCCCTTCTTCTCTCTTTCTCTCTCTCCATTTTATTTTAATATTTATTTTCTCCTCTTTATTTTTTTAAATTTTTATGTAATTTAATTTAGTTTCTATTATTTGTTTATATTTGCCAGCCATCTCTCGGAGGTCTCTCACCAGCTATTAAAATGGAGTTTCCACAGAACAACCATCCTAACAACAGTTAAGTATCTCATTTAGACCTCCTAATACCCACAGTAGAAAAACGTACTCAAAAACGTAAAGCGATCAAGGTTAGTCATGGACATAGACAGAGGGGAGCAAGGGGAAGCCAAGGCTCACCCCTAGATTATTGGGACCCAAGGAAAAAAAAAAAAGAAAGAAAATAGTGAACATATTTGATAAATTATTTCTTTCTGGAAATATGCTATAATTAGTAAGGTAACATTGTGAGTTTCCATCTTCACAGGTCACAAGATCTCACTCACACCTTTGAAGAGACAAGATGGATTTATATTGATTCTTCAGTAATAAAAGGCAAGATTCAATTTGCGCAATTATTCATCGTATACTTACCTCTAAAAATAATGAGGGGAACAAATAAAAAAGAACCTTTTTTAGATTCCATTCTTCTCATTGTAACTTACAGTTTGCCAATTTAATAATCTCAGAATATTTGTTGAAAATGAATTAAAGAAGGCAACCATCGTAGAAGAGATGGTTAATATTTTTGCCAGCAATCCCAGAAGGCTGTTGCGCTTATAGCACAGCTCTTCATCAGCTTTTATATTTTTGTATTTATTGTGTGGATTGTATCTATTTATGAACAATAATTAGGTTTATGCTCGGTTTTCAATAATTTATTGTGATAATAGCTAATAAAAATTTAAAAAGTAATGAATGAAGTCTGAAGTTATGAAGTAGCAATTAAATGGTTGAGGTATTCCTTGGAATGTGAAATTATACCTCTTTCTTTAACCCAATGTTTCCAAATGGAATATATGTATGTATGTGTGTAATGAGCTGAGGTCTGCTCCCCCCTTGGCGAAATCCTGCCTACGCCCAAGAGCTTAGTATTATTTTTTTATAAATGGACTTAAACTAGAAATCAATCTACGTAGGGTCAAGTAGTAGTCCTTAATAAAAGAAAATATTCCCTACTTCAAATGCTTTACTTTCCTGAATAGAGAATCAATCGATTACAAGTGAAAAATTTCCTATGAATAATTTGAGAGTACGATTCTTTCAGAGTTGAATCTTTGATTTGATTCCAGTTGTGGTTACTGGATAATGATAATGAAGATTTGCACAAAAAAAAAATCATGATGGTGATAGACTTTATGAAAAGTTGCATCTCAAAGTCTGCATAGTAGCCAACACAAAACTAAGGTGTAAAATATCCATCACAATTTGAAACAGTTTCTGTTTTTTTTATTAATTCAGTGAAAAGGAGGCAGTTTCCAAAGAATGAAAGGCTTGGGGATAGGTCAAAATTTATTAATCAATCAATTAATAGTTTTTATTGTTTTGCATTGTATTCTGACCACCGCCTGGATCATGCAATCCTTAAATTTTATATGATCAACTAACTTCCAATATTATTTAGTATATCTATTCAGTTTATTTTTTCGGCCTTTTTATTATGTTTATATTTATACATGCAATATAAGTAATGTGCTGAACTAAGAAGTACAATAGTAAAAAAAATTAATATATTAAGTACATTAACATTTTTCATTTATCCAGTATACTGATTCATCAGAATCAAAAACAGGAACATAGACTAAATATTATAAACCAACAAGCTTATGGTATAAAATATTATATAAAAAAAATTTATATTCATAAACGTACTGTGGATTTTTGTAAAATAAATATAAAATTTAGACAAAGTAATAAAATATAGTTGGGTCTTGAACTATTTGGGTTCTGTTATAATTGCCACAATTTAATTTATTTATTTCTAGCTTCTATACCTACCCTAAACTGAATTGTGGCGTAAAACAAAATTAATAAAATGATTTAATATTCATAAATTTACAATATTTAGCACTTATAGAACCTAGTAAATAATTTTAAAAAGGAAAACAGATATGTAATCTTTATATACAAAATGATAATATGTACAGACAAGAATTAACAGCTATGCTATCCTAAAGGTGGGGTAGAATAAACTTCAAAACACAAATATAAGAAAGTAGAGAATAAAGAAGACAGAGGTGGAAAAATGCTAAATTAAGTCAAATTGATAAGAACACTTCTCAGAAAAAGAAGAAAAATTATTCATTACATTCTACACAACAAAGTTTTTCAATTTAATTTATAATGTATTCATGGGATAAATTTATATTTCATTACTATACTTACAACAGTAGAAGTAAATAGAAGGGAAACATTATCTTGTTTGAGTTGCTTATAGCAGCAGAAATAAATGCACCAACAGGAAAAAACATAATTTATTTTCAAGGCCAAAAATGCTATCAACATTTCACATTTTATCTCTTGAGAGATGGTACTCTGGAGATTAGATCTAATTGTGTAGTGTGCAATTTAAGAACTTTAATGGGGAAACACAATTTTTAGTAAATGCAACATAAGTCTTTAAATTATTATGAAATATATTATTCATGTTTATACAATTTGTAAAATTTTAAAGGAAATATAAATTTTTGTGTGATTTCAAGGTTTTTCTGTAAATGAAAAATCATTTTAAAAATAGCTTTTCTCCAAAAAATATTTAACTGAATTTGATTCCAAATTCTAAGATTATTTTTATTATTACAAGAAGATTAAAAAGTTCAATAAAAATCAAAATTTGACCATTTTTGCAAAAATATGTAGAAAGATACTTAGGTAGGTATTAAATATATGAAAATTATTTTCATTTAATATAAGAGTTCGCAAACATTGTAGGTCAAAAAATGGTATCTGCAATATTTTCTAATTTCCTCGGTATTTTGAAGTGGTTTGTATTGTCTTTGTATTTTCAAAAAGACCTACCTGAATACATGATACCCCTAATTGAAAATATAAAACAAAAAATGACATATATCAAAATTAGAAATAATTTGATATATTTAATCTAAAACTAACATTAAAGCACAATTCTTTTGTGAAATCAGGGAAGTTTTTATTTTAAAAAAAGGCAAAGAGTGTGTGTTGCATAAGCAGAGGCCAACTGCCGACTGAGGCAAACAGAAATTTTGAATTATTCCAGTTTGGCATTAGATATACGATATGCTGTGGTAATACATCCCTATGGTACATTCCTAAAGTTATTGAATCTGTTTTTTAAATTTTGTTTACCATATTTTAATTTATGCTTGTAACATGAATAACAATAATATTCCTTATTTATTTCTGGGAAAATTCTCTTTACAATAACATAAGAGACATTGAAAATAGGTTCTAGCACCTTAGAGTAAAATATAGAAATTTAAAAATGAAATAATAAAAGGGATGTGATATGGGATTGGAGAGTTTGGGATACAATTAATGGGTTATTATTAACTGCGAGTACACATGTGTCATCGGCATACGTGGTGAGGATAGTGTTAGGATTGGTTGGAATGTCAGCTGTATAGACGGTGACCAAGGATACTACCTTGAGGAAAACCAGCGGACTGAGAAAAGAGGGATGAATAGGAACCATTGTAGTTTACTTGGAATAATCTATCGATGAGAAAGGAACGAATGATGAGAAAATATGTAAGAGGTAGGAATTTACGGAGTTTGTAAAGCTGTCCCGGGTGCCAGACTCGATCAAAAACATTTTAAAAAGTGAAATAAAAATATTGATTTGAAATATCTTAAAGTTTATATTTTAAAAATATATTTTTTATTGCTTAGGGCAAAGGAATCTTGGGTAAAATTTGATGATCGGACCGAGGATATCTCATTCTCTGTAGGTGTTGGATGTATTTCGTTACTTTACCTGTAAGTGCAGTACATGTCTCCCAATTCCGGAATGTCTGATACGTTTCCTTGGACTAGAGTTAACTAAAAGTTTCATATGATAAGACAGTGTTTTATATCCGTCATGATTGGGCTACGCAACGCCATCAGAATGCTAACTGTTTAACTTACATATCTATGGCATATTTTTTTGACTGAACAGATTACATATATGATTGATATCACCCTCTGCCATATTGCTTATAAAGGGACTATTATGCTTAGGCCACCACTATGCGCTGTTATTTTAAAACCTTAACAGTTTTTAGAGAAAAAAAAATATTGTTTTTAATGGACCATTGTACCTACCATGGTCCATTAAAAATGAAATTTTTTTCTAAGTAAATTTTTTAAAAACATTTATGTTCTTCCTATTGTGATTTTGAATTTGATTGCTACCTTGGTATTTGGTTAATAGATAAAGAGATATAGAAAATGATTTAATTCAATATTAATTCAAAAATTATTTTTATTTAATATATCGCACTAGTGACACAACTCAAAAATCGGTGTTTTTGAGTTATGACTATGAAAGAAATTGGTAAATATATCTTTATGAATCATCAAAACTGTATCAACCTAGCTTCAGAGCTTGTCCGCCAGAAGGCACTTGCTGCCTTAATGCTATTCCCCCTCAATAGGCAAGTGTGTCACATTGTCAGTTGTCTTGAATTTTGAGTTGTGTCACTTTAGAAATACTAGTGCGATATGATGTCTTAATATATGTATATCGTTATACCAAAACCAGTTAATGCACTTTTTTTTGTTCATGGTTACATAAATAGGAAAATAAAAACTATAGTTTTTAAATTAAAATACTTTTATTTGTTATGATCTGGAGGAAACTGGTCCTTTTCAGCAAAGCATTGGATCTCCTGTGAGGCCCAGCTAGAGTAGAGCATTATTTCTCTGTATATCAGCCATGGATTGACTTAATTCAGAAGACCCTCTAAGGGCACAGACCGTCTCAAGTTGGGTCCTGGGAAGAAGGGAAACTATAAGAGAGAAATGTTTCTCTCTAATAAAAGGCAAAGCATCTAAATCCTTGGATAATAGATGATTAGCCTTATCCATTGCTGATTTACCACTTGTGTTGTGTTGCACAGGATGGCAGTCAAGAGTCTGTGGTCTGTCATAACTTTTCTTACAAGTTTCTGTTGTTTGCTTCAACCTACACAATTTTTAATTATTTCATCCAACACAGCAACATACATTTTCATCAACTTTTACTTGATGAAATGTTATTGCTAACTAATAATAATATGAATTGAAATTCAAGACGCGCTGATTACTGATTTGGCCGTCTCTGGGAGAAGATAACCCACCGCAGCGCCGATGAGACAGACGACAGTGTAGAGAAAGAAGTTGTACTGTATACCAAGGGTCTCGTTGATGTTGATGAAGATCTTAACGCATATAAATCCACAAACGTTTGTGGTGAACTGAAAGAGTCCATTGGCGAAGGCACGTAGGCTGGTTGGAAACAACTCTGAAGGGAGGGTCATCGTGCTGGGATTGATACCGACTGAGGCGATGAAGCAGAAGCCAAACAATCCAATGTAGAGGAGTATCTTCTCTCCACATATAAAGTGGGCAGCAAGGAGTGAGGTGCAGACAGCTGCACCAATCTGTGAAAACACCAGGAGTGGCCTCCGTCCAATAGGATCGGACAGGAATGATACAAAGAAGGAAGACACGATGAATACTATACTCATCTCTACGGCCACCCACTGACCCATGAACTCAACTGCATACACGGAAATAGCTGCTCCTCCATTTAATGTGGCAACACAACTGATAACCTGCAAAGATTAAAAAATTAATGTTTATTAATGGCTCCAAAATGATGCTTTTAAGCGAAAACTTTTAAATTAATTTAAAAGGATTTAAGACATATAAATTATGCTTTGAATGAATACTTAACATTATAAATTGGTTCTAGAATTATAGTCAGTAATAACAAATGGCAACGTTTGCCAACATGTGACGTCCATACCTTAGAAACGGCTGTTCTAAATTAATTAATTTAAACTCTCCGACTGAAGCTGCAAATATATAAGGCTATTATTCGTCAGATGCTCCTCTATGGTGCACCTGTACTGCGGCACCTCTTCAAAACAATACCACAAAAACTCCAGAGCTACCAGAACTCCATCCTTCGGCGGATCGGGTTTCTGCAGAGGGCCAGGAACAGTGCCATCCACCAAGAACTCCAGCTTCCCTCTGTTCTGGAGTTCATAGGCCGACGGCGCAAGTTCTTTGATGGGCTGAAGGCCTGTGCAAACCCACTTTTCCAGGAGATAGCCACTCCAACAAGACCTAGGAGCCTTCTAGTAGGAGGTGGCAAGGCACTGTTCCCTTGGTCGACGTGCTTGCCGAGGGAAGGGGTTTAGTCACTGTCTAAACCCAATGATTCATCACTAGAAGAGAGGTCTCTTCCCACTCGTGACAATGCAGACGGCAAGTAAGCGCCAAAGTGCTCTCCTACACACAGCGGGTCCCAGAACCTACCTTAAAATGTCCTTCAGGCAAAGAAAGGACATTTGTTTACTTTGTATTGTGTATATCTTATGTATATATATATGATGTTTAAAATAATAAAATTGATAGGAGGGTAAGAAAAAAAAATTAATTTAATTGCATGTTTAAGTCTTTATCTTCCTTTCTGTTTTTCAAACTCAAGCTATGAATGCAAGAAGGTAAAAAAGGGTTGGAGTTGGATCATTGGATGAAATGATAGATAGAGAAGAACAGGACGTCTTAAGCGGTTGTAAGGATTAGGAGAGAAAACAAAAGAGTATTTAGCGTTAGAGATCGGAAAGAGGTCATCAAGGATAGAGAGAAAGATGGGCTAATGGACATGACGATCTGTTACAACATGGTTACTTAATGTGTGAGGATCGAGATTGGATGTAATGAGTTGAGGTTGGAATTAACCAATTCATGTTTTGGATATAACTTTTGTGGTAATTAACTTGTAACTATACCTACATCAAGTTAGATATGATTAACAGACACTAGATGGATATAACTAGGAGTGGCAAAATATAACTAATGTACATTAGATACAATTAGCAGAGGCTAGATAGAGTTAATTACCTGGAGGCATATCATACGCTTCATATAATCATTAGTATTCAACACTTCCCATATCGAGGGTTTATCTTCCGATTCCTTCTCAAGAGATTCTTTTTTGGATGCTTCTAGCTCAGCTACAGAATCTTTACCACGCAGCTTCGTCATGCAGTCCTTGGCTTCTTCGTCCCGTCCCTTACTCATCAAGTAGTATGGTGACTCAGGGGCGAAGAAAAATAAGATGAAGAATAATATTGGTATGGAGAAGCAGACCGTTATGTAATTAGTGTAGGAAAGCTGAGGACCTGCAACATAGACAATCATTTGGCCGACAAAGAACATGGTAATGAGCTGGCCAGAGAGAGCTCCCCTGATGTTAGGTGGCGAGATCTCAGAAATGTAGATGGGAGCAACGCTAAGTGCTCCACCCAAAACTAGCCCGGCCAGAATCTGGGCCACATACAGTGACCAAATGGACCTGGTCATCAAGATCAAGAGCCAGCTCAGCGCTGAACAGATCCCCATTGCAAAAAGGATTGGTTTCCGACCAAATCTGAAATAGAGAATTGCAGTTAGTTCGTTGGTGTATGAGTTGCTTATTATTACCTCAGGAACTGTTTTGCAAAACTGTTGATCAATTATGTTCAGCTTGTAACAATCAATTAGATATAGTAATGTAGAATTGCGATTCTTGTTTATCGATCGCTCAATAATGTCCGTACATAGAAAGTTTCATGATTTGTGTCATTAATTAGATTAAAAATGTCTTTTGAATTTTAAGAATCTGTAGCTGAACTATAGCTTTATGTAACAGTCTTATAAATCTTAGAATTTTATCGCATGAGTTTTAGATATAAGGCTTTACTTTATAGAATGTATTGCGAAAATATGTCATGTTAATATGACAAGATACAGTCAAAAGTTAATAGTAAAATAGATGTTGCAATTAGATGATCTTACATATCAGCAAGCATTCCACATGGTATTGATCCTACTGCTGCAGGGATGGCCGAAATCGATACTAACCAGGATACCTCATGCTCTGTCATGGGTACCTCGCTGTCCTTGGAGGAGTACCAGGCAGTCAGAGGAGATGGCCAGCTTAATGCCATACCGGCCATTACCGTGCTGAGGGAGCCTATATTAATTGTGAATCATTATCACTATATTAACATCCTCCAAGTAATCATAATGAAAATAAATCAAAACATATTATTGCTACTACTTCCTCTAAAACAACAGTTATGATAAGTAAACAAAAGACCACTAAATTTACAACTTTCAATTTCTAAAAAAAAAAAAAAAAAAAAAATAATAATAATAATGTTCTCTATTTCCAATGATGTGCTTAGCTAATCAATATTTTATGTTTTTCTTCAAATTTCTAGTTTAGTTGTAAGCAGTATTATGTGATTTTTGTTTTTGTTTTCAAGTGTTATCTTTTTAAAAGTGTTGAGATTAAAAAAGCGAGATGAAGAATAGTAAAGTAATAATTTTTTTTTCTGCCCCATAACTCATTCAATTCCAAATTTACTTAAATGTGGTGGAAGGTTTTCATTTCTTCATGGGGATCAATTAATTATATGGTTACAATAAAAAAAATAAAATCTTTAATTTGATTATGGAATTGTTACAATTTATCATTGCGTGTAAACAGGATATAGTTGCTGGAGTTATTGGAGTGGGAATCGGATTAGATGGTAGGTGCCGACTTCAATTTCTGTGAATCATAATGGTAGTTAGAATGTGTTAAAAGTAGCAGCAAGCTGTTAGTAAAATTTTGACCAGTGTAAATATATTGTTTATAAGTTTCCCGATATCGTCTGACTGAATAACATGGCTACACCGATAATGGCAGAACTTCAGGCCTCTTCTGTAAGCCAAGATGCATTTTCTGCTGTTCAATTAGAACTGGCTGAAAATGCTAATGCCTTGGTTGCGAGGAGACCTTATGATCCTGTGCAGCTTCAGTTAGAACCTACTTTTAGATTAACTAGGTTCTCTGATTTAAAAGGATGAGGGTGTAAAGCCCCACAGGAGGTGCTGTCGCGTCTGCTGGAGGGACTTCAACAAGATAATAATAATGCACAGGATCATGAACATGCCCATTTCCTTCATTTAGTGGTCACTAGAATTGGTATTGGAATGGACTAGTGTGTTACTCCACTTTGGCATGGTGGTCTGTAGTTTGTTCAAACTACTGATTTTATTTATCCTTTGGTAGACGATTCTTACATGATGGGAAAAATTGCTTGCGCTAATGCACTAAGTGACCTTAGAACAATGGGTGAAAATAAAGGTTATAAGACATTTAATTCTCTGATCCCTCTGGCGAATCTTTCGTGGTCAGACTTCGCTTCTCTCAGGCGCCATTCGAATCTTAATCCACTCCAGGCCATTGATCTATGGTAGATCATATTCCACTGGCGACATTGGAGGTGGGTTTTCCGCATTTAAGTTCAGGACGACCACTTGTTAAATTCCGCCGCTCATCATGTTTTTCCAGAGTAAGCAAGAGAAAAATATTAAAAAACAAAAGAGTAAAAAAAGCAGAAGACAAGATAGAAAGGGAAAAAAATAATTCTCGCGACTGGATGTTTCTTTCCGTATCTAAAGGTTCTTAGATTACCCACTTATGCTTACCCACAGTTAAAACTCAAAAAAGATAAAAAAGGTACAAGATGTAACGCTTACAAGTTCAACTAAAAGAATTTGTTTTTTCTTTTCTACCTCCTAAGTTTTTTACAATTAAATCCCTATATAAAAAGAACTAATTCTAAGACTTAAATCTAAATATATACAATAGATACAAACATCATTCTGTTGCCATATGGCATATAGGGAAGGGAGCCAAGTCTCCTGTAAGCGAAGGCTACTATAACGGCCATTGGCTCTCTGGCTGTGGGGGTACAAGAACGGGGAGGGACCACTCCACTGGTGGGGGGAGGGGTATTGTTTTATTTTTCCCTTTGATTCTCTATTTATACATTATATCAGCTGACATTGCTAGCTGTGGGAATATAAAAATAAAATATATTTGTTTTTAAGACTGTTCTGTCCTAAAAATTAATTGAAAAAGTTTCTTGTTTAAATACAACATTTTTGTTGCTACTAAACCTGTGGAAGAAACTTTCTCAAGTATTCCCTGGCAGGTACAAGTTGGCCTGAATTAGTGGCCAAACTGATGGGTATCGATTTTTGGGTACAAATCAAAGAACGTGCTCAGTATTATTTTAGACCTAGTACTAGATGGCTGGATGGAATGTCTGTAGAGACCTCGAACAAATTCGGAACTGTACTGCTGCATCACAGGACCAAGCCAATTGGCAAAGGCTTTTGGAAGTAGCTCAGACCCATTGGTAGCTTTTTGTGCCAGTAATTATTCCACTGTGTAAAATTTCAAGTCTAAACCAATAGACACCTGCGCCAAATGTCGAGGAAGTCAGAGATGGTAAGTTTCAAAAGTGTGTTGAGTTGACATGGAATGACCTTCCTGTGGTATTTTTGTCTGGAAAATTTTTTGTGAAGTTCGGAAAATTTACTCATTAATGTTTGTTAGCTTGCTGATTATGTATTTCAATTTTATGACCTCCATTTTTACCAGGATATATTTAAAAAACTTCAAAAAATAAATATTTTTTTCAGTTTATCTCTGATAGCATGAAAACCCCAATTCATTTATTCAGTAATATCAACCTAAACTAAATTAATTATGAATCAATTCCCTACACTTTTTGCTCAGTGATCTTTATTGTATTGGATTTCAGAGCAATTAATAATATTTTAATGGGATTTAGGTAGAATTTTAAAGAAGAAGTTTTGAAAATTAGTTCATTAATGGTTTTTTAAGTACTGATTATGAATTTAACATTGTAATTTTGAATTTTTACCAGAAATGTAAAAATAAATGAAAAAAAAATTCACCCCATTCTCCTTACTTTCCTTATAACTTGTAAACCATATGTTATTTGGATAAATGCTAATATTCATTTCATTAAAATTAAAGGATAGTAAACTAGCGATAATTTTCATTCTATCGATCTTTATCTTCTGCAGCTTTCTTTTTAAATGAGGATGAGTAAAATCTTAAGACAAAATGTAGTTCAGGCCAATAGAGACCAGAATGTAGATATAAAAAAATTGAGTTCACAAAGTTGAAATTGGCAAAATTGTTGGCAGTTTACTCTTCTTTAGTTTACCATAAAATTAATATTAGAATTTATTTAAATAAGAAACACTTTTCAAGTTATATCAAAACAGAGAAGAAATATGTTTTTCCATATTTCATACTTCCAGAAAAAAAATTGAGATCACTAAGTTGATATTCATGTTCAGCACTATAAAAAAAAAAAAAAATAAATGAGTTAATTTTTGTAACTTTCCACAAACATCCCTTTCTGACCCTTGTTAGACTGAACCTGAAAATTTGAGTGTTTGCTCATAAACAATCCACGTGACAAAAAAAAAAATAAAAAAAAAAAAAAAAAAAAAAAAAAAAGAGAGAAAAACTTAAGAAATTTACTCTCGCTTAATTTAGTGTAAGTGAACGTTGTTGAAAAATGAATGATTTTCATAATTTCAGAGAGAAAAAAAGCATTAATTTTTTAATTATTTGATTTTTTTTAAAATTCTGGTAAACATTGGAGGTTACAAACTTGAAACTGTTTATCAGTACCCCATCAAAATCATAAATGTGCGAATTTTTAAAACTTTCCTCCGAGTTCTCTTTCTAGTCCCTAGTTGACTGGATTATAAATATTTTATTCCTTATTTTACAAAGTATGTTTTATTATATATTTTATGGTATAACAATAGGTAACAAACAAACACTGTTATATTATAAATATAGTTAGTGAAATTAGTTTTTTTTTTATAATTTGAAACTAGTGTATGAATCTAGGAATTAATGTAGATGAATGTTTAGGACCCTAAATAAAACCTTCCTAAACTGAAAAGAAGTGACGGAAAGATACCACAATCGAGGTATACAAGTCAACATTTGTACCACTGCTCACATATTCCTCTGAGTCCTCAAAAATAACAACAGAACATTAAGGACATATCCAGGTAATGGAAATGCGGTACCTGAGGATGGTAGAAACCAGAAACAGATAGGACAGGATAAGATATACTACAATAAAGTCTCGGGTGAACCTCATACACAGCCCTACAGAGGAATCCTAACGAGGTTGTTTTGTCATTTTCTTAGAATCCCAAACCACCTCTTGCCAGAAAGCCCCATGAAGCCAAGATTGAGGGGATGTGACCTAGAGGTAGGCCCAGAACCACCTGAGAGTACAACTTCCAGGAAGCATACTGTAGCAGGAACCTAAACTGGGAAGAGAAAAGAAAATTGGTGCCAAACAGAGAGACGTGAAGGTGGCTGCATAAACACAAACCTCACACCGCAATACAGTAACGAGGATCGTAGATTATGATGATGATGAACTAGGGTATGATCTGATAAACAAGTATTCATTATTTTTCTAAATAAATTTATTAGTATAAATATTAAAATGAAATTGGATTAAAACTATTTAATGTTATTTAAAACACTACTTCAAACAAAGCAATTTAGGTATTTATTTAAAATAAAATCGCATTAGAATTGAAAATACTCACATGCAAATGAGAAGACATAAACTTTTAGATGTAATTCTGCAGGAGAAAAAGTTATGTGCTTCATTATAGGTTAAGTCTGGGAATGGTTGTCACTAGGTATCAAAACAATTAATCTGGAACAGTAAGCAATGGGTAATATTATAATTTATTAATAGTGAGGAAATATTTCAATAAAATCTTTTACAAGTTTTATAAACATAGAGATGTTATAATATTGTTAGATAATATAATTCTGCACTCAATAGGCATTATTGGTTTACATAATGCACATTCATTACCAGAAAAGAGAAATGTAGGATGATAAAAGTGCAATTGTTAAAAATGAATAAAATGAAAAATTAATTTATTTAGATTATGTCTTTTAGAAGTTAGATTAGTATACTCTGTAATGCAGCAACCCAATATGTATTCGTACAGCACAGCTAGGGTATAAATAAGCATTTTCCCATATTTTTCCTAGTTTCAAATATACAGTGGGACACAAAATAATATCCACACTTCATTTTCTAGTTTTTAAATAACTAACTATGAATATATGAAAAATAGAAGTATAAATTTAAAAAAAAATTGTAATAACTTCCTTATTTGAATTAGTATAAAATTTTGAATTATTAATTATAAACTGTGATAAATATCATTTGGAAACGCTGCCCCCAGACCCCAGTCTAGAAGGAGAAATGGCAGAGGATCAGGTGCAATGGGGAGAAGGCGGTGTGCGATCAATAGAGCCACAGGGCAACTACAGGAGGCTGAGAGTGTTCCGGGCCTAACAGGGAACAGATCCTACAGGACCTGGTTCTGCTGCAGAGAGCGGGCCAAGGAGCATG
This sequence comes from Halyomorpha halys, assembly GCF_000696795.3. Taxonomy (NCBI): domain Eukaryota; kingdom Metazoa; phylum Arthropoda; class Insecta; order Hemiptera; family Pentatomidae; genus Halyomorpha; species Halyomorpha halys. The sequence continues at coordinate 506,655 of NW_027110526.1, forward strand.
GATTGGACACGGGATACTGGGAGATCTTCAGGCCCATCAGCTCTGGCTGACAGGGACTGAAACTCATCAGGATCTGGACCATCCATGAGGGCTAGGAGGAGGCCTGGGATCAGTTCTCAGGATACCGAAGGACAAGAGGGCACCTCCTTAGGGACCAGAGCCCTTAGGGACCTGGAACGATCAGGAGAGTTGATATGAGGCAGGTGGTGCGGTCTCAGGATACTGAGGAATGCTACTTCAACATCATTTATTTGTCTTGATCCATTACCCTATAAATGTTCTATAAGGTCTAGATCTAGATGACATAATGGTATTTAAAATAAGGAATATTCAAATATTTAAACCAATGAATTTTCAAAAGATTTTGAGAAAATAACATAAAATGAAAAGCAATTGTTAAATATAAATAAGAATAAAATTTATTAGTAATTGAAAGTAAGAGTGTAAATAATTAGAATTTCTATAAATAAGAAATTGTGACTTATAGTACTTGCATTAATCTGAGTTACAATTGTATTGTATTTGACAAACACACCAAATTGTTAGCCACAACAAATAAGCTTTATATTTTAACAAAGGATAAATAATAACTAAGCCACTGATACCAAGCATAGCATTAAAATACTTGCTCATAAAGTGGAAATAAAATATATAAATTGAAAATAAAAAACATGAAAAATTAAACTTTAGTAGATCATGATAATTATAACTTTCCAACACTATATACAATATAATAAACTTATTAATTAAACATATAAAATGTATTTATAAACAATGTTAACATCTTGAATTTTTCAATAATATAACAATAAGTTCAGCTGATTTTTCATAACACATTAAATGTTTAATAATTGTAATGATACTTCAATGTATTTAAAATGATTGATATGAGGATTTTTAAATTATTATTTGTTTATGAACAGAGTAATCCAAAGCGTCATAGATAAAGAAAGAAATTATATGAAATATGTAAAATTCTAATTATGTGGAAGAGCAAATTTGATTTAGAATAAGTATTAAAAAAGAAGCAGGGCAAGAGAAATGAAATTGACTCATCTGGTACACCAAAGAGGTAGAATTTGTAAAATTGTTTACTAATTCTTAATCTATATTTTGTAGGTTTAATAATAGTGAAATGTGTAGTATTTTATTAATTTGTTTTGATAGGTAACATATTTATTTTATTAAGGATCTTAATAAAGGAAAAATATGACAATTAATAAATTATTATTAATTTAATTAATTAATA
>NW_027110526.1:512153-512483 GCF_000696795.3 Halyomorpha halys
CCACAACTGTGTGGCAGATTGTAATATCTATCAATAAATAAATCTATCAAAAAAAAAGACCTACCAAGGAAAAAAAAACTGCTGCTAATACCTAACTACTGAAGATACATAAACAATGGAATGAGCAAGGTAGGATAACTTTTAACAATTTCTATTATATAAATTTTGTAAGTAAACAAATAGTTGTTTTTAAGATAGGGTATTATCATATATTTTGTTAATAACTCTTGTCTAGACCTTTATCTCAGATATTCTTCTCAACAATTAAATTTAAATTTCTCTGTGGCTGCAAGAAAAAATATTTATGAAATATAAACCAAATAGGCCACC
>NW_027110526.1:517535-520349 GCF_000696795.3 Halyomorpha halys
TCGTTGTGAAGGCTCTGACGAAATTAATAAAATAATATTCGGATTCATCATCTCAAAAAACGTGTAGAATCTTTGAGAAAAAACATTTACAATTTCGATTTTCTGAAAACGTTATATCTGAGTTTTCGATGTCTGGAGTAATGATAGAGCGCTCTATAGATACTTCTCACGTTATTGGAATATAGAATGTAATATAATCATTTTATTAGAGATTTTGTCTATTTTGTTTTTCGAATGTTATATCCGAAAATTCATAGTTTTATTGTTATCTACTAGCCCAAAACTGAAAAAAAAATACAATAATTAATTATAGAAAAATGGGAATTTTCGTTTATAAGGAAGTATAATTTTTTTTAGGAAGGCTATTTCAGACGCATTCAGAGTAAAAAAATCCGAATAAACATGCATTAATTGTACAAAAATTAATGTCATTAAATAGCCACATTTGTCTCCCCCTTTACCCTAAAATCATTCTACTACCATAGAAATTTTTATGTATTTTCGATTATTCAATTCCATGACAAATTAAACGCTCTTACAAAGTTTCATCAACGAATCAATAATTTTTTTTATACACCCTATTTTACTTGCACTTATTTGAGTTGTTGTGTTAGTTAAAATGAAATTTTGCACTTTTCTAAATTCTCTCTATCTGAAATCGTTTAGAATCTCTTTTCCCGGCTTTTTTAATCCCAGTTGTATATTATATTATACTGTTAGCTATTAAAAAAAAAATGTCTTCTTAGTTTGAGAACAAGGAAATATGATACGTCACTCTCTCTCTAAACATTTCAGTGTCCTTGTCTCGGCCAAACCACGAAACTATTTCACACTGCGGAGGTATAATTTGCCAGTGGTTCCGGAAAATTGGTACCCGTTGCATTCAACCACTGAGGATTTTTTATAAAACAATTTGTCTGTTTGACAAACGTGTGGCCTCAATTTAAAGGAAGTTGATGTTTTGATTTGTTCTTATTGGCCAGTATTTTCCCCATAATTAACCCTGTTGCCTTGACAACGTATACGTACATATCCGAAAAATACATGAATAAGTATTTAATTATCTCAGTAGGCTATAACCTTATGTGATAGTTATAATATCTCCAGATTAGTAGTATAAACAATAGGTAAGCTAAAATCATTAATTTATTTAATATTTTAAAAAATAACAGATATTTATGAAAGGTACTTTACTTAATTTTTGATTAGTAAAATCATGATTTACTTCTTAAACTTCCATTTATTTATGTACATTAGTTTCTGCCAACATCAATGATAAACTGCTAAATCATTCATAAAGCATTTATGTCTCAGTTCGTTATTGATTCTACCCCTTAGAAATAATGATATTTTAAGAATAAAACATTAGTTATTAGATTATTAGTTATTAGAATAAAACCGAACACACATTTGGATTCCATGCCAAAAAAACAACAACAAAAAAAACGGTCTATTCTTAATTTTTTAAAATGTGAAAAAAATTTTATGCCTGATAACAATATCAAAAACCTTTTTGTATTTGTGGAAAACGTTACATTATTCAAAAATTGAGCTCAGATTTAGATTCTGCACACCCAAAAACAGTTAATACCTATTTAAAAAAAAAATTGAAAATCGAAAAGATTTTTTGTTGCAAATACCAATTGCAACATACCACTTATTTACTTATTGTATATATTATTTGTACAGTTGTAAATCACATTAAATAAATAAATATTTTCTTCAGTTTCACCTTTACAGTACAGGAGTAAGATAATGTTAATAAATGAGTACCATAAAAAAGGTGATTAAGGAAACAATGGATTTTTTTCGGAAGAGTAAAATAAATCTTCTTTTTTTTAATGGGTCGCGTTTTTTTTAAATTAGTGAATAAATTTCATTCAATTATTTTATTGGTTAAAGGCTACTTTTTCGAGCGTACTTTGACGTATGAAATCGGTTGGTATATATTTATACACCATACTTGTTGACCTAGTAATACTTCGTCGCAATTGCTGGATTTGGGGATATATATATTAATACAACATGAACACAATTGAAAATTTGATATAAATTAATATATTTATTCAAAATTAAACATACATTATTATTTTTATTTATGTACTGGATTAATGTTTGAATTAATTGATTGTTATATCTATTTAGTTTACAGCGATAAATAGAAATATACAATAAAACTAAACGGTATTAATATATCGTAGATAGATAGTACCGGTGGCGGTCAATACAGGTACAAAATGGTAGAAAAACTATTTAATGTTAACCAGCATGCATCAATTTTGCCGTAAAGGGCTTCGTCCTGCTATAATAGGTAGAATAGTGGCTATCTTTTTAAAGCTTTTTTTTTAATTAGTATAATTAAGCCCTGCAAATTGAAGCGAAACGCTGGTTAACGTTAAAGAGTTTTTCAATATGTTATACCTTTAATGACCGTGACCCGGATAACCTTCTTATAGTTAAGTACAAGAGCCCAACAGAAGAAAAAAGGCAGTTATCTCACCCCAATTTTTGATTACTTTGATGAAAACTATGTATAATTACTAGTCAAAATTGACGAGTCTACCAAGTATAGGTAGGGGGAATAAAAAATGGTGGCTGTTTGAAAGTGATAAAAGAAATTTAATTTTTCATTCGGAGCTCTATTTCTTAAAAAGTAGGAACAACACAAGAAAACTTAAGAGAACGTCATTTAAAGATGAGCCCTAATAGAGTTATTTACGTTAAATAGTTTTCGAGATATAGCTTTTTAAAGAAGAATATTTCATAAAAATGTTGTATGGGACGTAGTGACAGATTGGTATTTAGTGAATTTAT